>NC_090728.1:2228677-2243677 GCF_036898095.1 Palaemon carinicauda
TGGGAAAGCAAATGGTTTGGTAAGTGAAAAGATATTATTTAAGAGATCTTTACAATTTAATGAAGGAAGCTAGAGGTCGTAATGGATTACACCAGGCTACGGATCAGATAACTATTTGGTGGAATTTGCTCGCGACATTTTAATTCCTTGAAATGCCTAGTAATTCTTAATGCATATCTATTGAAGACTCCACGTGCACTCAGTTATTCTAAATGTGTTAAGGATTGAGAAACTGACTTTATTGTAACTAAGGGATTCACCTGCTTTTGTGTTATGAAGTTGTTATGTAATTTAGCTTTATCATATCATAGGTCTTTATTTAATATGTTTATGAAATGTGTATATTAAGAAGGAAAATAGAATAAACAGGAATTATAATTTACTGAAGTTATAGCAGTAGGGTTTGTTTCCAATAAAGCATTATTGAGTTTAATGAAAATTATTATTCTTTTAAGTAAGTGAAGAATTGTCACTATGAATATTTATGTTATGTTAATTTTTGCAGTCGATGGTTCATTCCATACCTACTCAGGGTCAGCCACAGTCACGAACCACATTGTTCCCCTCTGGTAAGCTGAGCAAAATGGCAAGGAGAAGTCTGCTAACATCATGCGACTAAGAAGTGAACTAAGTTGGCGTAATAGAACAACAACCTATGTTATTTAAATAGGCAGGATTAAGTGATGTCTGCTCAAGTTTAAGGTGTTCGTTGTTGTCCACATGAATGACAGACTTTTCATAAAGATATGGTGTAGGAAGGTATTAAATGTTCGTGAGCGAAATTAATGCATGACTTATCTCATTAATATTTCAAGTTATTGATGAACAGAGTTCTTATGGTTTGACAGACGTCTATTTGCCGCATGCAGTAGGGTATAAGTCCATAAGTATAACTATAAGGGGCACTTGAGGTCTAGGACACGACACTTTGATACATACAGGCTGGGAGGATCTTTATGACGTTGCAGGTTCTTGGCTACTCATGGGTCACGTCAGCTACGGTTCTACTAGGGAATTTTGTTAGCTCATAGGGAGGGGCCAGAACGGAATATAGGAAATTGAGGGAGGAATTGGAAGCCAGAGGCCTCCCAAAGGGGGGAGACAAGCCGGAATTGTGTCAACGTCTAAGTGAGTCCCTAGAGAAGGAGGACATAGAGATACAGGAACATTTGTGGGGACAAAAGGTTAGGCAGGATAGTGAGGTTAATCAGGACCACGAGGTAGGTGAGTGCATTAGGGAGCCCACGGAAGAGATAGAACATTTAAATGCGATAGGTAGTGCATCAGTTATTGGCAGGCTATCTGTTGCTTCAGTGAGATCTAAATGGTCGTGTATGAGTTCTACGGGGAGCAGGCGTGAATTGTTAGCTGCTTCTAGAGCTAGGTTGGCAGCAAAATTACTGCGAGTGGATGAACTGTAGGCCATAGAGCGAGAGGAAGCAGCACTAAGACGTAAGAGGGAGAACCTTAGATAAGATGTAGAGTTAGCTGAGGTGGAGGCGAAGGAGAATGTTTTACAACAATTTGATGGAAATGATAGAGAAATAACCTGCATCCCTAGGATAAGGAGCATACAGACTATGACATAAGAGAGAGAGAGTGACTAATGATCCAAAGTTAGCTTAGGCGGAGACTGTAGTTCAGGGATGAATGACCAAAGGGACTTGAGCAATAAGGAAATCATGCGGACATTAATCTCTGGCAGCATAAAAAGCTTGATTGCAAAGGAGGATATAGTTAAGTTTTCAGAGGGCTTTAGGCAAAAAGGAATTTGCTTGAAGAGCGATATGGCGACCTCGAACATATAGCCACCGCATTTGTGGATAAGGTGATTAAATGGAAAGATATATGGGACAATAATGCAGAAACGCAGAAGAGTACATCGAGTACTCAGTAGCACTGAAAACCTGCAGAAATGCAATTTCGTGTGTCGTTTATGGCGTCGCCGAATTACAAAACCCAAAGTTAATTAGGTTATTTCTGAGCAAATTTCCCTCTTGTCTGCAGAATCGATGTTATAGAGTTCCTGACCAGATAATTAGTGAAAAGAGGAGGATTGTGTTGTTTGATGATTTAGCTAGTGTTATTGAAGGGAAAGGTAGGGTTTTGAAAAACCCTTTGTTTGGGAGCCACCTATTCGAGAGGGGCAAAGGAGGAGTAACCCCTAGGTTAGGAAAAGGAACAGCACCAAGTAAGGCTGAGGGTTTAACTAAAATTGCCCCACTTTCATATTGGTACTGTAAGGGACCATATATGATAAATGAGTGAGACTGAATATCTAAAATGAGACCCGAGAATAAACTAGGAACCATAAAGGAGTTGAGGGTCTGTTTTTGGCTGTCTGAGAAGTGGTCATAGGTTTGAGTATTGCAGAAACGGGAAAAAATGCCACATATATAATGGAAACCATCCAACTCTGTTGCACTGACACCGGGAAGTAGAAGTTGTAAAATCAGAGCGCTCAAATAGGTCCTTAGTGGCTCAGGAATGAGGTACACATTACAAAATTTCTATGTTCAGGGCAGTTGGAAGGGGTAGCATTGGCTCAGGGATTTCAGTTTTGCCAATAAGGTTTAGGTCAAGGGAAGGAAGGGAGGTTGTGGCGAGGGCTTTCTTGGACAATGGCAGCTCTACAAGCTTTGTCTTGGATGCCTTACTGCAGACCCTAGGGTGCACTGAGAGGCAGAACGTTAAAGTGAATGTTGAAACCATCAACAAAACGGGGGAAATTGCATGTAGCCTTGTCTCGGGATTGTCAGTGTTGAACTATGAAGGTAAGACTTGCATAACACACTCTTTGGTGTTAAGTGCCTCTTGCATTCCAATTGATGACTGTGATGTGGTCAGGGCTGGAGATCTGAAACACTGGTCACATTTGGGATTGACACCCCAGATGTACAGTAGATGTTGGGGTGGGTTTAATAATTGGGAACAATGTTCCTCACTTACCTGATCCAAAAGAAAGTCATTAACTCAACACGCCCACATGAACCACATGCCATTTGGACATTATTGGGCTCAGTAGTAGGTGGGGCAAAGGACAAAGGGTATCAAGAGCACGTCAATAGGATCCAAGTGACAAGCAAGACTCTGGAGTTAGACAGCATGCTGCTTGAAAATTATAATCGCGAATATGACGATAGGGCATCTCCTAAAAGGGAAAGTCCGCAGAGGACAGGAATTGGCTGGAGATAATAGAAAAGGGGATTAGAAATATAGGCGGAAGTTACGAGGTGCCATTGCCTCGGCATGACAATCTTGGACCCTTACCAGAAACAAGGGACATTGCATTGTACCGTATGCACAGCCTTTGTAAGAAGCTAATGAACGATGGTGCTGTGCATAGCAATATAGTGCCTTCATGACTGAGATGCTACAAAACGGATATGCGGAGCGAGTGACCGCAGCCAGCCAGTAGAATGTGAGGTATATCCCTCATTTTGGCGTACAACCTCGAGACAAGCCAGACAGGATCAGTGTTGCATTTGACTTTACAAACAAGGTGGAGGGTACGTAGTTGAATGATCTACTATTGCAAGGACCCGATATGATGAACTCTTTGCTGGGCGTGTTGGTTAAGTTTAGAGCAGGTCTATTTGCCTATATAGGAGATTAAATGTAATTTTCTACCAGGTACAGGGACCACACCATCAGTGGGACTACTTCAGGTTCTTTTGGTGGGAGAATAGTTTCGATGAGGAACCAAAAGAGTGGAGGATGGTGGTCCACCTATTTAGGGCCTGTTCATATCCGAGCATTGCAAACTTCATGCTGAAACAGACAGAATGCGACTTTAGGAATGTGTTCTCATAGGGAGCACGGTACACCATTGCTAAAAATATCTATGCAGATGACTGCTAGAGAGCTGAGTATCACCAAGAAGCCCTATTAGGCAATTTAATTTGTTAGAGGTTAAAGAGCTCTGCAAAAGGGGGGAATTAACAATGACTAAGTGGACTCGTTAGTGCCATTAGTGTCTGCTGAGTCATCAGCAGCCACTGCCTGACCCTCCCTGGTCCTAGCTTGGGTGGAGAGGAGGCTTGGGCACTGATCATATAATATATGGTCAGTCTCTAGGGCATTGTCCTGATTGCTAGGGCAATGTCACTGTTCCTTGCCTCTGCCATTCATGAGCAACCTTTAAACCTTTAAACCTTCAGTAGCTCTTGCGTGGAGGTCATGTCATCCATCTCAAGGGGTGGTACAGTATTGGCATCTCAGGGCTTATAGATGGATTACGGTCACATAAGACAAAGGCTTCGAGTTTACAGTGGGACTTGGCCATTGATGAATTGGGTGTCCAGGCAAAGCTAGTTTCAGTTCCAAGGACTAAGCATGGCTTGTTGTCAGCTATAGCCTCGATTTACGACCCCCTCAGTATATTGGCACCAGTTTAAATTGAGGGTAGGATCATCATGCAGGACCTCTGCTGATTGAAGATAGCCAGGGACATGGAATTGGACTCTGACACCACTGACGCATTAAGGCGTGGGCGAACAAGCTGAGTCAGATCAGCGGGATAAGTATGCCAAGAGGCCTGAAGGTTATTTTGTGGGAGTCAGCCACCCTAGTACAGCTACATTTGTTCTAAGATGCAAGGGTCATGTCGTTAGGAGTGTTGGCATACTTGCAGGCCTCGGATCCGTGAGGAAATGTATTGTGCAGATTCATTATGGGAAAGGCAAGGGTAGCACCATCAAAGCATGTTTCAGTACCCGGCATAGACTTTAGTGCAGCTTTACTAGCTGTAAGACTTAGAAGCAAGGGTGGATGGGATTTATTATTGGACAGATTTAACAACCGTCCTGCGGTGTATTAAGAATGATCAAGCCAGATACTAGACATTTGTGGTGAAATGTGTTTCTATGATAAGGATGGTAGTGGTCAGATTGAGTGGAGGCAGATAATGCAGCACGTTCCAAGCAGTCTGAAAGGTGAAGAAAAGGGTCGGAGTTTCTGTTAAAGGAGGAGTGTATTTGCTCAACAGAGCCACCTCACATGTCGGACAGTGTAGAAGGATTAGAAGTTAGGTGTGAGATACGTTCAAAAAAGGCTACAGTCTACCAAACAATTACCTACAGGATTGGGTTAGATCTCAGGAAACAGGTTTGCATAAAATCATCCACCACTATTCTAGGTGGATCAGGCTCCTTAGAGCTGTGGGTTGGGTGATGCTATTATCAAGGTGTTTTATTTATAAACATAGGCAGCAGCTTAGCGAGCTAAATATACATTTGTCCACTGAAGTTATTAGCTTGACAGAGACTGTGGCATTGTAGGTAGCACAGCGTGTGGACTAAAAGATAGAGATAGACAGCCTTGAGAAGGGCAGTACTATTAGGGTATCCACTTCCCTAAGAAGGTTGAAACCAATCCTGAGAAATTAGCTGGTATGCATTGGAGATAAGTTACCGTTGGATAAATATCTTCCTGTGCGAAGGGCATCAAATTTTTCCCATATAAGGGCCACTAGACTGACATGGTGATCCAGTATTATCATGAGCGTTCCAACCAAATGGGCATAATGTATATTGTGAGTTATATGAGAGAGAAAGTTTGGGTATTTAAGGGCACTGCAGCGGTGAGGCACGTGCTGAAAAGATGCATCAGGTATTGCAGGGTACATGGGAAGGTTATTGAGTAGCTAATGGCCGCTCTACCTCCTGATTATGTGGAGTCAGGGAACCACCATTTTATTGCACCGGGGTGGACCTTTTTGGGCCATTCTTTGTGAAGAGAGGCAGAGCGTAGATAATGTATTGGGAAGTTATATTAACTTGTTGAACATGAGGGCTATACACTTGGAGGTCACCTCAAATCTCACATCAGACTCAATCATTAAAGCTTTCAGGAGGTTGTTGTCTTGTTGTAGTCTGGTCAAGACGGTTAGATGCGACTGCGGCACTAAGATTGCAGGATCTGAAAAGGTTCTCGACTCCAGTTACAAGTTCTTGGTAGGAAACAATGTGCGAAATGAGTTGCTCCAGTGTGGGGTGGATTTTATTTTCAATCCTACCAGCACCTCACATTTTGAAGGATCATAGGAACAGTTGATAGGTACTGTGAGAAGTGTCCTAGTCATAGTTTTGGGGACACAACTATTGGATTATGAAGGACAGTGCGCACTCTTTTGTGAGGTGGAAGCAACTGTTATTAGTAGACTCATCATCATCGGCACATCAAACAATAAAAACATTGCTCCACTTACACTAAACAGGCTTCTAGAAATTGGAGATTCACCAGTAGCTTTGACATTGCAATAGATAATCACTCTAGATAGAGATGGAAGCAAGGTGCCGCATATGGCTGAGCAGTTCTGGGCCCGTTGAAAACTCGAATACCTGTCGGGGTTAAGTGAAAAGATATTATTTAAGATATCTTTAAAATTTAACAAAGAAAGCTAGAGGTCGTAATGGGTTAGGCCATGATAAGACGTGGGATTGGATAACTATTTGGTGGAATTTGCTCACATTTTAATTCCTTGAAATGCCTAGAAATGCTTAATGTAAATTTTTTAAAAGTTCCACGTGCAGTCGGTAATTTCAAATGTGTTAATCACTGAGAAGCTGATTTTCTTATAACTAAAGGATTTACCTGCTTTAGTGTTATGAAGTTATTATGTAATTTAGATAATCATATCATAGGTCTTTATTTGAGATGTTTCTGAAATGTGTACATTAAGAAGGAAAATAAAATACAAAGGAATTATAATTTACTGGAATTATAGCAATATGATTTGTTTCCAATAAAGCATTATTAGGTTTAATGTAAATTATTATTTTCTTTAGATATGTTCTTTTAACTAAGTGCAGAGTTGTCACTATAAATACTTATGTTAATTTTTTAGTTACTCAACTCAGAAGTGAATTATGAAAGCAGTTGATGTTTTACTCCATACTTACTCAGGGACGACCACATATATATCTGAGTGGGTATACCTTAACGAGTGAAAGGGTTTGCGTATTGCAGTGATCAACACTAGTCAGGTCCACCCATACTAGCTTGGTTTGCTTTGAGCGATCAGACAAAATCCTCTCACTATCACCAATCTGCAGTGGCTATCGTGGTGATGAAAAATGTCCAAAACCTAGCCATTTACACCCAGTCCCCAGCCGCAGTAGAAAAACTGCGCAAGGTTATGAGCAGGTACATTCCACTTCAAGGGGTGCTAAGAATATTAGTACTAAAACAGGCTATCTTGGAATCTGAACCTTGTAACCTACAACATCAGAACCCTGTCTAGTGAAGATCTTGCTGAGTTACTAGAAGAACTGAAATAAGTATATTGGGATAATATAAAGTTGAGTGAAATTAGAACTGAGAAATCTTACATAGAAATAAAAGAGGGCCATATATTTTGCTTAAGATGACATGAGAGGAACAAAGGGAATGGAGTGGGTTTTCTTATTAATAAAATTCTTGTATGCAACAAAGAATTTTATAATACTAGTGATAGAATTGCAGGATTAATTGTCAAACTAAATAAGAAGGATAAACTGAAGAGAATTCAAATGTGTAGACATACAACATCCTATGTAGACAAAATTGAAACTTTTTATGAAGTTTTAGAGATAACTATAAAAAAAAAAATTCACATTTGTTTTGCATGATTTCAATGCTAAAGTAGGTCCAAACATGAGAGGGTAATCAGCAGTAGGTAAATTTGGAGTACACGCAGGAAATGAAAGAGAAGACATGCTTGTAGAATTTTCTGGAAGAAACAATCTTAAAATCATGAACACGTTTTCTAAAAAGGAACAGGAAGTGGACTTGGAGAAACCAAAATGGAGAAAATAAAACGAAATATATTCCATTCTCGGTGAAAAAAAAATCTATTTAGTTAAAAATGTAACTGTAAAGCAAGTTAAAGTCAAGCGATCACAAAATGGTGAAAAATAATTTGTTCAGATCTAAAGAAAGAGGGAGAAAAATTGATTCTAAGAAAGAAAATAAACACTCCTGTAATAAGAGAAAATTCTGATGAATCTAGTTTAGCAATATAAAATACAATAGGTACTCTCAGCTACATAATAACATAGAAGTAAATAAAGAAGAAAGTAACAGTATTATGTGAAAGAGATTCTGAATAAAATCAAGGAAAACTATCAGAAAAGACCAAAAGCCTATTAAAGAAAAGATTGGAAATCAGGGTAAAATCCAAGATAGATGAAATTTAATTAGCAGAACTATCTGAAACAGTAAATAAACTAAAAACCCACGATATTCGTAAACACAACCAGATCAAAATTGAGGAAACACTAAATAAATGAAACATCGAATTCATGAAAAGAAGACTTGGAAGAAGACACCAACAGATATTTACTTTAAAGGATAAAAATGGAAATATTATCCACAACAGAGATGTAGTGATAAAAATTGCTCAGAATTTCTATACAATGCTATACAATAGTAATATAAGAAATAACTTCACCAATAGAAATTATGAAACCTATGAGTCAGTACCAAACGTAACCATAGGAGATGTAAAGAAAGCATTAAAATGCATGAAAAAAGGCAAGAGTAAAAGATGGCCTATCAATTGATTTAACTATAGAAGGAGGAGATTTCTTGATTGTTTTGTCTACATCACATTTACTTGAGATGAGCTTAATCACCTGGAATAATATTAGGTTATTAGGGTTTTAATGACAATCGCAGCATCTTCGTTGATGCGTCTTGGAAGGATCAAATGTATTATTATTAATGTATTATTGTATTATTAGTGTATTATCAAAAATACATTTAATGTTTTAACAGCTATTACTACTACCTGTGCACAAAAAATACAAAAAATAACAAAAGAACACACTTTTAAAATACTGGATCCTACAACACTACAAAAGTAAGAAGAATCACATCCTATCTTTGAGACAATTAATAAATTAATAAATCCTTCATAACATAAACTACTACACATGTAAACTATGCTGAAACATGCTCTATCATTGCAATACCGTGGAACATTACTCTCACTACCCGTAGCGCACATGGTATTACAGTGAATATACATTACAATGTCATAGTAGTAAAACTTGCTGAACTCTACGCCAAATATGTGCAAAAAATGCTTTATACCTACGGCTTGGAAAACCTTCAATATTATACTAATTCACAAAGAAAGGGACATAAAAGACCTGAAAAATTACCACCCATTAAGTTTACTCTCCATGATAAATAAAATATTTACAAAGACCATATTAGGCCGAATAAGAAGACATAGACTTTCATTAACCAAGAGAGCAAACAGGCTTTGAAAGTTGGTATTCAACAACAGGCCATATCTATGTAATAAGCCTGCTAAAGGAAAAATGAACAGAGTATAGCAAACCACTATCTATGGCATTTATAGACTATGAGAAAGCTTTAGATTTTATAAAAACATCAGCAATAATGAAAGCCCTTCAATAACAAGGAATATAAGAAGCTTATATTAGAACACTTGCATTTATCTATTCAGGAAGTATATCAATCCTAAAACTGCATAAAAATAGTGAGAAAATTACAAGTGAGAAAGGAGTTAGACAGGAAGACCCCATCTCTCCCGAATTATTCACAGCATGTCTAGAAGAAGTTTTTAAGAATTTAGGATAGGATATTGTATGATATGATGTTAATGGAGAATGCCTCAGCAACTTAAGATTTGCAGGTATGTTTAGTGAATCATGCGAGGAATTACAAAAGATGCTTGAAGGTTTGTTTAGAAAAAGCAGAAATGTAGGACTGAAAATGAATATGAGTAAAACTAAGAAAATGTTGAGTGAATATGCAGAGAGACAACAAATAATAGTTATAGACGAGCCTCTGGAGATTGTTAATGAATTTATGTAATTAGGACAGACAGTAAGCCTAAGTGTTTTCCCAGGACACGAGATGGAAATTAAAAGAAGGATAAGCATGTGATGGAGAGAAAGCATTTGGTAAACAAAATAAGAATATGAAAAGTAAAATGCTGCTTTCTCTAAAAAGAAAAGCCTTTAATGAGATGATCCTAACAGTATTAACTCATGGATCAGAAACATGGAGGCTTGCTAGAGCGTTAGAACATAAGGTACTTACAACTCAAAGAGCTATGGAAAGAATAATGATAAGAATGATATTAAGAGAAAGAAAATAGAGTAACATGGATACGAGAACAAACTAAAGTAGAGGGTATTCTAATAACTTTTGAAAAAAAGAAATGGACATGGGCTGGACATACTGTATAATGAGAATGATAAACAAAAGATGGACATTAAGAACAACAGAATGGGCCCTAGAGATTGTAAAAGAAGCAGAGGATGTTAGAGAAGACGATGGATCGACAAACTAAGAAAGTCTGTGGGCATGGACTGGCACAGAAAGACCAAAAACAGACGTAAGTTTAATTACATAGCTGATGCCTATGTTCTGCAGTTGACTATTAACGGCTTATGATGATGACGACGATAATGATAATATATAATTGCATTTACGCTCTAGTTTATGAAGTTATTTGAATGTGGAATCGGAATACATAAAAGTATTAGCAAGGTGATTTAGAGTATATTGCGAAACACAATAATATACACTGTTTTAAAATCTTCTCCAACTGTGTTTCTATTTAATATGTCGTTCACTATATTTATTTAACGGAAATCTTTCATAAGCCGCACGCTAGATAATAACTCAGGCTGTGGCCATAATAGTGTAGAGCTTTTCGAAAGTTATGACTTGCTTGGCACACTAATGTTGCGAGTGTATTACTGAAAGTCTAATAACTTCCAGAATGGGCACTGGCAAAATAAGTCAAAGAGACTTATGACATCGTACGAGAAGACTAATGGCAGAAACAAAAATGTGTTTATGCTCATGCAACGCGGTAAATGGGCGAGCTTTTTCTGTGACCCTGTCTGTTTCCGTATATGAAATAGAATAATACGAAACATATTTTGTGTGGTGGTAAATCTTTTTGGGAAAGGTTCGTCTCTAGAAATAAGAAAAGGTAATTCCCTGTTCAAGAACTTTTCCATTGAAAATAACTGAATAGTCAGTCTTATGTATTTCATATATGGGGTTGTTTTTGTATTCTCTTGCATTGGCATATAAACAATTCATACCTATTAATATCCCAATATTAATAATAAATATTAATATATGATAATCACTGACATAAAATCTTACTCGGTGAATTTCTTTTTATGGAAAGCATTGCCCTAGATATTAATTGCTGCAGCCATAGAGGCTATGAAAATGCTCCTGGATAAGAGGCTTGCCTCGACCCAGTGACAATTTTGCTTCCAGAATATTCGCCTTTGGAATCTTTTGATATGGTTTATTTCTTTTGAATAAAATCAACGGCACATTAACCTAATGTATATAGCTCATAGCAACTGCGCTTGTCTCCCCTTTCAATTGATTCCATAATGTAAAACTTACATAGATTTCTACATATATATATATATATATATATATATATATATATATATATATATATATATATATATATATATATATATGTATATATATATATATATATATATATATATATATATATATATATATATATGTATGTATATATATATATATATATATATATATATATATATATATATATATATATATATATATTCTTACGAAACTGGTTTAGTATAAATATTTTATTTTTGTATTTCCTTTTTGCATTTGAGGTGAGTTCCTCTCTTGTAGGTTTAAGTAATTGTATGTAAATTGCGTAAAACTTTCGTCTTTCTTTTAATTGTATTATTCATTCAATTCAGTTTATTCAAATTTACGTTATTTTTAAGAATTAACTTTTTATTTCAAGTATTTTTGTTAGGAAATCTTATGTATTCTCGATTAGGTATGCTGTACAACACATACGAGGTATGAACACGAGAGCATACGTCATGTTTACGAGGTATTACATCATGTTTATCTTTCCATGTGGTTAGAATGTTCTTGAAAATCTCAGAGTTAGTTTTATTTTTTTTAATGTTTCGAGGAGTAAGTGGGCAGAGTTAGCTGAGAGAGAGAGTTTCCTTGTTTGTTCATTGGTATTTGTCTGGTACATGATTAATTGGCAACTTTGGCGCCACTAGGTCTTGCTCTCAAGCTACGAGAATGATCTATTTAGAATAATCTACAAGTGTCAAGTAAATACATATGTGCCCCTATGAAACCTTGAGAAACACAAGAGATTATGCTGCCCCTTTGGAAGATCCAAAGTGTGTGGCCTTTCAAACGTGGTTAGCCATTTCTATCCAACATATATTGCGTGTAGTGTGTTCAAACGTTGATAAATTCATTGAATAGGATTTAAAGTGTATTGTGTTAATGAAAGTATTTGAATAATATAAAATTTCGTAACTGACCCTGTGAGAATTAGGTTAAAACAGTGAAGTGTATATATTTTGGCTTAGCTGTTTGGTTACCTAATGTGATTCAAAAGATGTAAGTGTATCAGTTACTTTTAAGTAAATTCCATTTAGTATTTACTCATTAGTGTTAAAGTGTTAACTCTTTTCATTAATTATCGAGATTAGATATTTCTATAAATTAATTTCCAGTGAAACAAATGATTGTATAATTTCCATAGAGAAATAATTTCTTGTCTTAGTCTTAGGTGTTGCTCCGTTGAAATATTTCGAGTAATTTGATGTTAGTTTTAATACTTTTTGCATAATTGTAGTAACTTTTTATTGAATATATTTATTTTTGTAAAGAGTGTCTTATCTTGATCACAATTTTTTTTCTGATAGACCTTGCTCGGATCATTGGCTAAGAATCGAAGTAAGAGGTTGTTTTGAATAGTTCAAGTAAAGTAATTACCCATTTTTGTTTTGAGTATACATAAGAGACCTTTGGATATTCAGTATTTTTATATATTGCCGTCTGGGAGTTAAATGATTTCTCAGAACTCGGGTATCAATTTTCAAGTATAACAGATTTCTGTTATAATAAATAGGCTAGTTCAGAACTCGGGAGGTTATGTAACTTTCAAGCTGTAATAATGTATATATATATATATATATATATATATATATATATATATATATATATATATATATATGTATGTATGTATATATATACATATATATATATGAAAATATATATATATATATATATATATATATATATATATATATATATAAATCAAAATATATATTATATATACGTATATATATATATATATATATATATATATATAAATCAATATATATATATTATATATGCGTATATATATATATATATATATATATATATATATATATATATATATATATAAATATACTATATATATATATATACATATATATATATATATATATATATATATATATATATATATATATATATATTCATATATACATATATATATATCTATATATATATACACACACACACACACACACATATATATATATATATATATATATATTCAACTAACAATCTTGCTATTGGAGGTACTCTTTTCCAGCACGAGGAAATCCACAAATATACATGAACTTCACCATATGGTAATTACAAAAATTCAGTAGATCACATAGCATTGAATAAAGAGAGAAGAAGGACTTTGAAAAATGTAAGAAACTATAGAGGTGCATATATTGGCTGTGATTACCTGCTCCTCATTGCCCCACTGAAACTAAAACTAGAAGTACCAAACAGAACTGTAGATATAATACCTAGCTTTGATAAAACTAAGCTTCTAGAAGATGAAAACAGAGAAATCTGTGTGATTGAATGTAGAAAACGATTTGTAGTCTCAAAGACTTTAAGAAACGAAGATCAGACAGGGAATGAAGAGTAGTTGGATATTAAGTTGGTGGTTAAGTTTTGGGATATGCTGTTAAAAGGAGAAAGCCATGGATATCAAATGCTATTTGAAATACTATGAAAAGGAGACAAAGACAGAAATTGGTTGCTGAAAGTTGTCGACAAAATAATGAAAATTACAAAGTAGAGCAGGTTGAGTATTTCTTTTATAATTAGTGATGTCAAAAGAAAAGCCAAGAATGACTGGAGAGAATATTTAGACAGGAAAGCAGATCAGCAGCCAAAGCTATGAATTTAGGGAATGGATGTGGTGTAACAATTACTAACAGAATTATTAATGATATCTCTTCTGGGGCAAAGAAGAAGCATATACCCGTTAGAATGAGAGATTGATATCTTTAAAAAAAAGAAAAAAAAGATGAAGAATGGCAACATTTTAGTGAGGTGATGAATAGAAGATATGAAGGGAATAATTTGATTGATATACCTGAACCTAAGGAATACCTTTATGTGCCCATGAAGGAATTCGGTGTGTTTGAAATCGAAGCTATCATTAAAAAACTGCAGAGATGGATAGCCACTGGATACGATGAAATAACTGCCGAGATAGTATTGGCCGGCAATAAAGTTACTCCCAGAATACTTACAAGATTATTTTATAGAATGTGACGTAAAGAGGCATAACCTGATGAATGGGAGGTAGGATTGATGGTGAAACTGGCAAAAAAAAAAAAAAGGAGAACTCAGTGAACTCAATAATTACAGAGGCAACACACTTACGTCAGTTGTCAGGAAAATATAAAGTATGCTTATTCAAAAGACGCTAGAGTGAAAGATTGATGAAAAGCTAAGATAAACAAGCAGGACTTAGAAAAGGTATAAGTTGCACACACCAAATTTTCATTTTGCGACTTATTGTACAACAATATGTAGAATATAAAAATTCCACTTTTAATGACATTGATGGACTTTGACAAAGCCTTTGATAGTGTGCACCATCCAATTTTGTGGATAGTCCTGCGTTCTTATGGATTCCATCTCAAATATGTAAATTTGATAAGTTTGTTCATGAGAATAGCAAGAAAAAAGTTAATGAAAATGCAGTCCCATTGAATGAATTTCCATTGAATAGTGGAGTAATACAAGGAAATATATTGTCACGTATGTTGTTTATCCTCCTCATGGATTATGTATTACATAGAACAGTTGGACATTGTGGAGAAAGATAAGA
The DNA here is from genome assembly GCF_036898095.1 of Palaemon carinicauda. Classification (NCBI taxonomy): domain Eukaryota; kingdom Metazoa; phylum Arthropoda; class Malacostraca; order Decapoda; family Palaemonidae; genus Palaemon; species Palaemon carinicauda. Next base: position 2,243,643 of record NC_090728.1, read on the forward strand.
CTGGATTGGTGATAGAAAATTAGCGGACCTAGAGT
>NC_090728.1:2246177-2256177 GCF_036898095.1 Palaemon carinicauda
TTACTTAACCTAGCCGTCGTCTGATTTGCTTTTTTCATTCTTTCACTAAACTCTAATTATAAAGACCCTGTATTGGAGATCATTGTTCCTAAATACTTAAATGATTCTACCTCATCAATCCTTTATCCTTCCAATGATATTTCATCTTCCATTGCATACTCCGTTCTCATCAACACTGACATTCTTCTATTTATCTTCAGCCCCACCTCGTGTGATATTTCATGAATTCTGGTAAGCAAGCATTGCAAATCCTGTGGTGTTCTGCTGAGAAGGACAGCATCATCAGCATACTCTAAGTCTGCTAAATTCCTATCACCAATCGAGCCCAATCCTTCTCCACCATCTTCGACTGTTCTACATATTACAAAGTCCATGAGGGCGATAAACAACATAGGGGACAACACATTCCATTGGAGTACTCTGCTGTTCACTGGAAACTCGCTTGATAAGACTGCATTAACATTAACTTTACACTTGCTCTGCTCATGAACAGACATAATCAAATTTACATATTTAAGAGGAATTCCATTATAACGCCGGATTCTCCAAAAAGACTGGCCGGTGCACGATATTAAAGGTTTTTTCATAGTCCACAAATAACATCAAGAAGGGATATCCATATCCTACGCATTGCTGTATAATATGTCTCAAAAGGAAAATTTGGTCAGTGCAACTTCTACCTTTTTTAAATCCTATTTGTTCATCTCCCAGCCTTTCATCAATCTTTTTCTTCAGTCTCTTAAGAATAAGCATATCATATATTTTCATAACAACCGAAGTAAGTGTTATGCCTCTGTAATTATTGTAATCAATCAGGTCTCCCTTTTTAGCCATTTTCACCAACACTTCTAATTCCCATCCATCAGGTTTTGCCTCTTCATGCCACATTCTACAAAATAATCTTGTAAGTAGTCTGGGAGTCACTTCATTTTCTGCCAATATCATCTCGGCAGTTATTCCCTCGTATCCAGGGGCTTTCCATCTCTTTAGTTTTTTATGATAGCTTCGACTTCCAACAAACTGAATGGATTCATGGACACATCAAGGTCTTCCTCAGCTTCAGGTATATCAATCGAATTATTCCCTTCATATGTCCTATTCATAACCTCACCAAAGCGTTCCATCTAACGTTGTCTTTTTTCATTTTCTGTTGCTATAACAGAGTCATCTCTCATTTTGATGAGTATATGCTTCTTCTTTGCTCAAGTCAAGATTTCATTATTAATTCTATGATTAACTCTCACACCCTAGCCATTTCCTGAATTCATAGCTTTGTCGGCCTCATTTGCCTTTCTGTCTAATTACTCTCTCCATTCATTCCTGGCTTTTCTTTTGACCTCGCTGTCAATACTGGAATACTTAGCATGCTCTACCTTATAATTATCATTAATTCCTTGAAAACTTTCAACAATCAATTTCTTTCTTTGTCTCCTTTTTATAGTATACCAAGTATCATTCGATATCCATGGCTTTCTCCTTGTAACTGTTTGTCCCAAGACGTCACTAACAACTGACTGATATATATTCTTAATATCAAATCATTCTTCATCAATTGTCTTTTCTTCGTCTCTTGAATCCTCTAAGACTACAAATCGATACCTACATTCAATCACAAATGTTTCTCTATGTTCTCCCTCTAGAAGCTTAGCTGTATCAAACCTAGGTATTCTATCTATCTTTCTGTTGGGTACTTTCAGTTTTAATTTCAGTGTGGCAATGAGGAGCTGATGATAATGACCAGTATCTGCACCTCTATAACTTCTTATATTTCTCAGAGTCCTCCATCTATCTTTATTAATGGCAATGTAATCTATCTGATTTTTGTAATTGCCATATGGTGAAGTCTATGTATACTTGTGGATGTTCTTATGTTCGAACAGAGTACCTCTAATGACAAGATTCTATGCTGAACAGAAACTTATGAAATGTACTCCATTTTCCTTTGCAACTTCCCCAAGATCCTCGATACCCATCACATTCTCTTTCCCTTGATTATTTCTTCCAACTTTAGCATTGAAGTCACCAATCACAATTTTCATATCTCTCTCAGGGATCTATTATCTTCTGCAGTTCTTCATAGTATGATGACACCAAGAGCAAAAAAGTCATTAACCGAGTAGAGAGCTGTAAATAGTAGATTGTTACTAGCAAAGTTCAAATAAAAGCAGTGCAATATGAGTACTATAGTTTGCTATGTCCCAACTAATGATTCCCCTGAAGAGAGGTATGATATGTATATATATATATATATATATATATATATATATATATATATATATATATATATATATATATATATATATATAATTTTTAGGGGTAGCCAACATCAAATAAATGATAAAAGAGGACCTTTTCTCTCTACGTTCCTCCCAGCCTGACAAGAGACTCAACTGAGTTTGGCTGAAACTGCTAGGATGTCATAGCCGAACCTCCCTTGTGATCCACCACAGATAAAGCTTCATAACGCTGAATCCATTACTGCTGCTATCTCCACGCTCACATCTATCCCCCTATCACCCAGAGCTTTCTTCACTCCATCCATCCACCCAAACCTTGGCCTTCCTCTTGTACTTCTCCCATCAAATCTTGTATTCATCACTTTCTTTATCAGACAGCTATTTTTCATTCTCTCAACAGGGCCAATCCACCTCATCACATTCATATCCACTGTAGCTGCTAACTCATTTCTTACACCCGTTCTCACCCTCACCACTTCGTCCCTAACCCTATCTACTCCGGATAGACCAGCCATACTCCTTAGACACTTCATATCAAACACATACAATTTCTGTCTCTCCGTCACTTTCATTCCCCACAACTCCGATCCATACATCACAGTTGGTACAATCATTTTCTCATACAGAACTCTCTTTATATTCATGACCAATCCTCAATTCTTTACCACTCCCTTCACTGCCCCCAAAACTTTTCATCATTCACTTACACTCTGACGTACATCTGCTTCCACTCCACCATTTTCTGTAACAACCTACATAAGTAACTCTCCATTCAATATGACATTCAACCTCGCGCCACCTTCCCTTCTCATACATCTCATAACCTTACTCTTACCCACATTAACTCTCAATTTCCCTCTCTCTCATACCCTTCCAAATTCTGTCACTAATCGGCCAAGCTTCTCTTTCTTGTCTGCAACCAGTACAGTATTATCCACAAACAACAACTGATTTACCACCCATTTATGATCATTCTTGTCTACCAGTTTCAATCCTTGTCCAAGCAATCGAGCCTTCACTTTTCTCACCACTCCATCAACATACAAGTTAAACATCAATGATGACATCACACAACCCTGTCTCAGCCCCACTCTCACCGGAAACAAATCGCTCACTTCATTTCCTATCCTAACACACACCTTACTACCTTTGTAGAAACTTTTCACTGCTTGCAACAAGCAGATATGATTGGAATAATTTGATTGATATACCTGAAGCTGATGAAGACCTTGATGCTCCCATGAATAAATTCAGTGTGTTTGAAGACAAAGCCTGATGAATGGGAGTTACGAGTGTTGGTCAAAAAAAAGAAAAAAAAAAGAAGAAAAAAAGGAAACCTGAATGATTGTAATAATTAAAGAGGCATAATACGTACGTCCGTTCTTATGAAAATATATAGTATGCTTAATCTAAAGAGACTGGGGAGAAAGATTGATAAAAATCTTAGCGATAAACAAGCAGGATTTAGAAGAAATAGAAGTTGCAGTGACCATATTTATATTTTGAGACTTGTACAGCAATGCATGGAATATAGAAATCCCCTTTCGATAACATTTGTGTACTATGAAAAATCCTTTGATAGTATACCCCAGCCAATTTGAGGAGAGTCTGGCGTTATTATGGAGTTACTCTTGAATATGTGAATTTGATTAAGTCTGTTCAATTGCAAAGTTAATGTTAATGGAGTCTTATCAAATGAATTTCTAGTGAACAGCAGAGTACTCCAAGAGAATGTGTTGTCACTCATGTTGTTTATCCTCCTCATGGATTTTGCAATATGTAGAACAGTCGAAGATGGTGGAGGAGGATTGGACTGGATTGGTGATAGAAATTTAGCAGACCTTGAGTATGGTGATGATGCTATGTTTATTAGCAGAACACCACAGAATTTGAAATGCTTGCTTACCAGAATGCATGAAATATCACACAAAGTTGGGCTGAAGATAAATAGAAGAAAAACAGGGGTGGTGAGAGCGGAATATACTAAGGAAGATGAAATATCATTGGAAGGAAAAAGCATTAATGACGTAAAATCATTTAAGCATTTGGGAACTATGATCTCCAATACAAGAGTCTTTTGATTTAGAGTTATTGATTGAGATAAAAAAGAAAATCTGACAATGGCTTGATTTAGTAAAAGTTCGAAAACAAATAGCCTGAAATTACATATAAAAATCAGACTATATATCAGTTTAAAAAGATCAGTATTACTGTATGAACAAGAGTAATGGTATGACAATGAAACAGTCTCCAATAGATTTAGTAGATTTGAGAACAATACCCCCAACAGGATATTGGGAGTTGAATGAAAGGACAGGATTAGAAATGAAATTATAAGAGAAATTACTCGAGTGCCATATGTGAATGAGATCTTTGGTTTTTAATCAGGGATAGCGAGCAGAGTACTGCATCAAGTATTGGTGATCGAAATAATACACACTTTACAAAATTATATATATTCTATAAAAATCAACAGCAATTCAAAAGAATTAACACACACAAAAATCACTCGAAATATTAAATCTGAAGACACTGAAAAAATTATACAATAACTTTTTTTTTTCACTGGAAATAATTTATGAAAATATTGAATATTGACAATTAAACAAAAGAGTTAACACTTTAACACTCTATTTTCAACCAATAATGAAATTTACATATATGTAACTGTTACTCTCATGTGGTTTAGCTCACACAAGGTTACAGAATGGTTAAGCAACATTTTTAATGCCTATCACTGTTTAACCTAATCTCACAGGGCCACTTCCAAAAATTTATATTATAAGATGTACTTACATTAACACACTACACTTTTAACTAATTACCCAATGATATCACCAGCGTTTGAACAAAACTATACAGGTTATACGTTAGATAGAAATAACTCATTCACATTTGAGAGGAAAACCCTTTACGCACTTGAGAGGAGAGAAGGTTGGCGAACATTAGCTCTTTCCAAGGGATAGGAGGAGTCTCTTCTGCTGCTTATGCTTTGCTCGGCTCTGTATATATTAAATCAATTTATCTAGAACCTTCCAGTACATTGCCTGGAAGCAAGAGGGACAGGGCTACAGCGCCAAAATTTGCTAACTTGTGAAGACGAGGACGGGTACCAACGTACGAAGTAAGGTAACTCCCTCTCAGCTAACTCCACTACTTTCCTTTTGTAACTTTAAAAAAAAAAAGATAAAACTAACTCTGGAATTTTTTTCTTTTCTAACCACATGACAACAAAAATCACGTAATCCCTCATGCTCATACCTCATATGTCATACAGCATACCTAAAAATTACATAAGACCTCGTAAGAAAACTATTTGAAAAAAAGTTAATTCTTTAAAATAACCTAAATTTGAATATACGAAACTGAATGAAAACACAATTAAATGAATGACGAAAGTATTAGGTAATTTATATACCTTCCTTGTTCCTACATGAGTGGAACCCACCTTACCAGTTGGTTATACATCTCTTAAATACATAAATAAAATACATGAATGAAATATTTGCTCTTGTGCTAGAACAGATTCGTAACATAGCTCCCCAAAAAAGATTATTTATTCCGGGCATGAATCCACCGATTCAGCCCGAGAAAAATAATTTGCATATGTTATCTTCACCTGATATATGCTTTACATCAATACAATATGGTTGCAAACATAATGACATCTAATTAACCTTTGATTACTATTCTTTATTTTCTAACAAAAATTAAAGGATTGTGATCCAAGTAAACTGAAATTTATTCATTCTGTTATCTATTCACATAAACTTCAAACTTTCTTATCACTATGATTAGTGCTAGTAGTTCCTTTTCAACTGTCTAGTAAGCTCGTTGATGCTTCTTCAGCTTCGATGACATGAAACAAACAGGGTGAAGAACTCTTGATTATCTTCTTGCAATAAGACAGCTGCAATCCAATTATCCTACACATCCACCTGGATAAGGAATTTCTCGTTGAAATCTGGTGCTTGCCGTGTCAGTTTCGAAGTTAATATGGCCTTTACCTTATCGAAGAATTCCTGGCACCCACTTGTCAATACAAACTTTTTCTTCGGGCTAGTCAAATCCGTCAAGGCAGCACCTACAGCTAAAAAATTTGGGCTAAACCATCTGTAGAATCCTGCCATCCCTAATAAATTTTGTAATTGCTTCCTAGTTTAGGAGGTGATGCTTTCCTTTTTTCTTCAACGTTAGCAGCTACCAGGGCAATTTTCCCTCTTCTGACTTCAAATCCCAAGTAAAAAACTGTTGCCTTTCCAAACTCGCTCTTTTCCAGGTTAATCATCAGGTTTGCTCCTCGCAACTTTTGAAACACCTTATCCATGATTCGGAAATATTCTTCCTAGATCGATGAATATATCACAATATTGTCGAGATGTACGCCTACTCCTTTAATCGATCCTAGAAGGGTATCCATTACTTGTTGAAAGGTAGCGGGTGCGTTCATTAGACCAAAAGGCATGATTGTGTATTGATATAATCCTAATGTCATATAAAAGCTGATTACAATTATGCGTTGGCGTCAAAAGGAAATTGATGATAGCCTTTTAAAAAGTCGATCTTGGAGACGAACCTCACTTGTCCAATATTGTCGAATAGTTGGTCTATGAGCGGCAAAGGATATTATCGGCCACACTGATTGAACTCAATTCTCAATAGTCTGTACACATCCTCAAAGATCCGTCTGGCTTTTTTTTATGTGCAAGCATGGAGAACTGTAATGACTAGAACTTTGTAAAGCTAATCTGCTTTGTAACAAGTAGTCCACTTCTTTTCTCATGACTTCGCGGTGATACAGCGGAAGTCTTTAAGTGCGTTGTTTGAATGATCTTTTCGTGGTTTTGAGTCAAATCTCATGCCTCGTCAAGTTGGTTCTTTTTTGAACATCCGAGACAATTTCAGGGAATCTTTTAATCAATCGTCTTAATTCCCCTTGCTACTCCTTGTTCTAATAAGTTAATTTTTACTGCAAGCTCCAAACAATAGACAAATTATTCACTTTGCTTACAGCCCCTACCTCATATTCGCTGTTGAATTCCATGGATTGAATGCTTTGTGCTATACACACCTGTGAATCTTCGGACTTGTTTTCACTTAAGTATGGTTTCAGTAGGTTAACCTGTACTTTCCTTGGACTTTTCCTCCTTTCCGGTGTTTCGATAACCTAGGTCAGGTTATTGATCTTCTCCAAATCTAGAATAGTCCTTGGAACTTGTTGGTAAGTGGGAATCTCCTTATCAGTAAGAAACCCAACACCTGTTGTCCTACTACAAAATGTCTGTCCTTAATTTTCATATCAAACCTTTACTTCATTTCTCCTTGACTCATTTTCAGGTTTTCAAGGGAAAATTTTCTCAACTCGCCGATCATTTTCCTCAAATATTTGACATATTCTCCATCTGATTCCTCTTCACCTTTCCATTTTTCTGCCAACGTTTTAATCGGTCCTCCTACTTCTCATCCGAACACCATTCCATTCGGGCTACACCCCATGCTTTATTGATAAGCATTGCATACCTCAAATAACATCAACGGTAGTCCGATGTCCCATTTTTCCTGTTTAGTTGCAGTAATCAGTTAACACACTCGTCAGGGTTTGATAAAATCTCTCTAATGCACCTTCGGTCTTCGGGTGATGGGGTGTAGACAGTTGTCGTCTCACATCCAATAGTTTCATGTCCTCAAACAATTTTGACGTGAAATTTGTTCCTCAGTCATTCTGAACGATTTCTGGAATACCAAACTTTGAGAAAGAAAAGTCTAGTAATATATCAGCAAATACTTTGGCGCTGATGTTCCTGACATATATGGCTTCTGGGTATCTTGTCACTGGACACATCAAGGTCAACATATACTCATGACTTTTCTTCTTCCTCGGTTACGATCTCACAAAGTCGATCATTACCTAGCTGAAGGGTTCTCCTCGTATTTCTCTCGGGTGTAAGGGAGCTTTCTTGAAGTACTCGTTAGGGTTTCCAGCCATCTGATAAACCTGACGTACCACAAAACTGGCTTACATCCTTAAGCATGCCATGCCAGAAAAAGTGTTTCATAATTTTCTCTGTCTCCTTTCTTATTCCCATGTGTTCAGTCTCATGTGCTATGGCGACCACCTGTCTTCTCAGCAGTGCGGGAATTAATATCTGATGGTATATGCCTCATTCAGCATTTGCAGGGATATCGGCGGGTTTATGCTTCCTCATAAGCAGTCCATCCTTAAGATAATAACAAGTTGGAGACTGTCTCACCTCTGTCTCATCCACCACATGGTACAATCACTTGTCTTACTTCTAATGCTGAGTTCTCTGTTTCTTCCAAGTCCAATGCATCCTTGTCTTCCTGTTCATTCGCCTGCCGTTCCTTTTCTCTCAGGCTCTCTCAGGAACTCTCCTCTTGCGTACCATCAAGGGAATCCTCCTCTTCTATAAACATATCCTTCAAGTTCATCACTCCATCGGTTTCACTATCTTCTTCTCCAGCCACTTTCTTTGTCATACTCCTAGAAGGCACAAACAGTGCTCCACCAACTTCATCTCAGAGCAGGACTTCCACTCCTTCAACAGCCAATGAATCCTTTACCACTAAATCTAAATGAGCTGTCACCAACTCAAATGACAGTTTCAAGCGGCATATAGAAGTAATTTACTCTTCTCCTATTCCCCTCAAAAGAACTGAATCTCCTGTGTGACTGTTCCAACATCTGGTGTACCTGCTCTTGTCACTACGCTATGATTAGATCCTGTATTACACAATATCTTGACCGGGATCTGCTCGCTCCCATCTTGAGCGGCTAACATACCTTCATAAATATACGGTTTGAAGGCATCCATGCGGTTTGGGGTTTTCCTTTTCGTTGTGTAGACGTTATTTGACCTATTTTCCTCATAGACCTTCCCCGTTTGCTTCTTTTTCTTCGTATTCTGTGAAGTTGAATTATCTTTAACCACTTGAGCGATTGCTTTTAGTTGGTTCGACCAACATTCCCTACTGATATGGCCTTTCTTGCCACCCTTATAACAGACGATATTAATTTTCTACGCGTCTTTCACTACACCTGAAGGAGGACAATTAGACGATTTTTGTTTTAGTACTATTGCATTCTACTTTGGAACAGTACCAGTGGTACTTCTGCTGTAACTATTGAAGCTGTTCCGGTAGTTATTATTGAACTGGTTTCCACGGTTCGTGGAATACTTGACACTTGGTCTGAACGACAGTTGAAACTTCATACCCGAGGAGGGTTTACGACAGATAATATTATAATTTTCACTCAGTGAAGCGGATTTATCAAGTTTCTTCACCTCTCTCTTTCTCAAGTAAGTTCGAATATGTTAAGGAATTCCTCGAAAAAAAATTTCCAGGATCATCAATTCTTCTAAATCAGCCAACTCTCTCAGTTTGGTAATCTCTATCCATCTCTTAAAACGTCGTGCCTTATAAGCGTAATCCAGGAAAGTCATTTTCTCGTCCTTCCGCAAAATTTGGAATCTTTCATTGTAATATTCAATGGTCATGTCATACACTTGCAGCATGCTTCTTTTAAGGTCATGTTACTCCTTCCTCTGGTCCTGGGACAAGGCAAGATACGCACTGTGTCCTTTTCCAATAAGGGCGCTCTGCAATAACACAGGACATTTATCTTCTGGCCATTCCATCGTTGACGCAGCCGTTTAAAAATGATCAAAGAATTCGTCAGGAGCTTCTTCTGTGAATTTTGGAATTAGCCTTTGTTGCGCATTCGTGACATTAAACACAGGATC
>NC_090728.1:2261177-2263677 GCF_036898095.1 Palaemon carinicauda
TGATTCTCCATAATAATACTACATATATTACTATTGTTATTTTTTCTTAGAATTAGCAGACATGTTTTCAACACCAGATGGTACACTTTACAGCAAAATGGATCTAATAACTTCACGAAAATATTCACCCATTATGCAAAGTAGAATATGAATGAACGGAACATGCACATATAGACTTATTGGTAAAATAGAACAGTGCAGTAACCGGTTTGTAAAAAAATAAGACTATTATACAGCGTATATTGTGGTGTTTGCAACGTTTTTTATAATGGTTTCTTGAGGAAATTCATAGTTTTTGAGTTATGGTTGGTCGACTACCATAAAGCTAGGTATCGTCATCAATTACCTTCGAAGCACCTTAAAAGATAGCACGTGCTAGTGTGATTGTATGATATTCAAATCTACTTTTGTAATCTCTGTTGTTTGTCAGGCATGATCATAAAAAAGTATTCATCGTAATAAAAAGCAGCAATATTAATGAAAACGATCAAAACACTGTAGCTTTTATTTAGCAGGACTTCAGAACGCATACAAAACGTAATTTTCCAATTCCATTTTTTATGGAGTCATTCGTGGCCATTTTAATCATACTACAAATACTTTCTTACTTAATTAAGCTTATTTACCTGTATGTTGGTATACCGAATTAACACTAATTATTTACTGGTTATTGCTCTACCGTATCTGGAAAGCGGATTATGTTTCATTACGCGCGTTAGTCCCCTGTGGTAGTATTTTTACCTTATTTTATTAATCTAAGTTCTTAGTTCAATTATACACACTTAGCAAAGGGGTTAGTTGCTGCTTTCCGATTATCAGAAAAAAATACATCGAACACAAGTTTCTACCCTAATTTTTCATTATCAACATGGTAAACTAAAAAAGCACTCTGAGAGTGCAGATCTCCGCCATGGCAGCTTATTTCTCGAGGTTAGGATTAAATCGGTCGACCTTTTCCTCCCAAGTCTCAATATAAAAATTAAACCATGAAAGTTCGACTAATCTGTGAGTAAAATTGTGGCCAGGAAGCTATTTACACACAAGCAAACATACAAACATGGGCGAACGCATAACCTCCTCCCAACTTCTTTGACAGAGGTAATAAAATAAGAGCTTTAATCACATTTTATATTTCAGTATTGTGAAAAAACAACCAAGAGGTTTACGCTAGAAACGTTTGGGCCTTTATTCTGTTCGGCCAGGTAACTTACAACAGAAGCACAACTTATTAATCTTTTTCTGAACTACCGAGTAAAAGGAGACTCCAATGTCAAGAGCCAGGTTGACTAAGGAATAAAACATGAATTTTTTTATCAAAATGTATAACTTCGTTAATAGAGATTTCGTCAGTAGTATATGGGATTCAAAATAGTGTACTTTCAAAGATCTATTTAATTATGCGAGTTCCAATGCCCTAACTAATATTACACTATTATATAATTAAACTGAATTATATTACATTTGGTCAATAGAAAAAAAAATCATCAACTGTTTCAACGAATAAGGTATGAATATAACACCAGAAGGAGATAATTATCACACTACATCGTTATTGACTTCACTTTTCTCATCAATATTATAACCAAAAGTTAAACAATACAATTGGCACTGCTGTTGTAGTGTTCAGATCTTAGAATCGTCACAGTTTCTTTTAATATTCAAACTTAAAGAGTATGACACTAGGCAAATAAAAAATGGGGAATGATTATAAAAGAAACTCGTAAAAAACACAACACGTTTATTCACAAAATTATAAAGAAAATCAATGATACTTCTTTGGTTACTTTAACTGACAAATCAAATCAATCAAAACATTAATAGAAAAAGGAAATAGTCAGTAAGGTAAAAATACTTAAGGAATAGTTTTCTACAGCTGCTTAGATGATACTTGGACGCGGGTTTTAGGTTTGAGAACGTAGAAGAAGGGTGGCTGAAGTTCAGGTGATACTGGCAAAGATAACCGGATTCAAAGACGTCACCGAAAGGTTTGCATCAAGATGGGACATCAGAAGTCTTATCTAATAATTCGATGAAAGCGTTGACCTAAGGCCAGGCTGCAGGAAGTGTTGGCTACTTCTCAGCCATGATTGGATTTTGGAGCCAGGTGTCTGTCGTCTGAAGTGAAGGTTGGAAACTGCGTCTATCAGACTCAGGTCTTCTCTGGCTCTTATCTCGTCAGGACTTGGTTCTCATCTGCTTCGGACATAGTTCCTCACTTGTCTTATGTCCTGCCCTATCTCTTCTGGACAATCACTTCCTGTAGTATATATATATATATATATATATATATATATATATATATATATATATATATATATATATATATATATCGCTGCGGGAGCTCTTCATCGAGGCTCGGTGTATTTCCAAAATACTGACGACAGTGAAGTGATGACAGGTTTGAGCAAATAATACGGTAGTCAAATTGCGTCTCGCTGCTCACACTTTGGGAACAGATATTCCTTTAAAAGCATTGTATCTGCCCATGACAAGTAGTCTG
>NC_090728.1:2271177-2273677 GCF_036898095.1 Palaemon carinicauda
TAGCATGTAGCGTACATGTGAATGTTCCTTAAGTAAGCAATCAATTCGTCTGTACAATATGATTGGACGCTACTGTTAGCTTCAGGTCCCTTAACGTAGCATTTGCTTTTCCTTACAGGAAAAGGTATAATTTGATAATAAAATCGAAACTAACACATGTTGATTGGTGTAATTAGCGGTCTCCGAGATAGAATCTCCCCGTCGGAGTACAATCAAATTCTATTTGTGATATGATTAATCCTTTTGGATCCGGTCCTAATAAAAGCTAACAGATATTACTTAACTGGTAATCACCCCTTACTTGTAACCTAACCAGATAATGTAAGTGTTAAAGTAATTTGCATATTAATTTATATATTTCATAACTCCGTGGTAGGTAGGTTGGTATAAGAGACACTGGCTCTTGCATTGGCGGGACATCCGTGGTGTGATCAGTGTATATATAGTAGATGATGAATGAACACCCCTCACAAATGATTGTTCCAATACACAAAAACACACACACACACACACACTGCACAAACACAAACACAAACACACACACACACACACACATATATATATATATATATATATATATATATATATATATATATATATATATATATATATATATATATATAGATAGATAGATAGATAGATAGATACAGTATATACTATTGTCATATGCAGGACAAAGGCCCTAGACATGTTCTTTCACTCACGTCTGTTTATGGTATTTCTATGACATTCTGCAACCACTAGATATTCTTAATTCGTCAGTCCATCATCTTCTCTTCCTTCCCCTGTTTCTTTTGCAATCTGTAGCACCCTATTCTGTTACTCTTAATTTTCATCTGTTAGCTACCATTCTCATTATATATCCTGCCTATGTCCATCTCTTTTTCTTGCACGTTGTTATCCATGTCGTATCCATGCTATTCCTTTTATCTCTTATTGTTATTTTCATCATCAATCTTTCAATAGCTCTTTGAGGTGTAACAACCTTATGTCCTAAGCTTTCAGTAGTCTCAAAGTTTCTGATGCACAGGATCATACTGGTAGAACCATATGATTAAATATTTTTATTTTTAGAAAAAAGGGAATTTTACTAAGTCCATTTTGTTAATCGAAAGCTCTCCATCACACGCTTTTCCTTTTTTTGACTTGAAATTCCTGTCCAGGTAAAACACTGTCTTTCCAGAAGTTCGTACATACCCATTGTTGTATCTGCGTTTTCATTGAACATTTCTAATTTTCCTCAAATTAATTTTCAGTCCTATATTTCTGCTTCCTCTTTCATCTTTTTCAATTACTTCCATGATTCACTAAATAGAACTGTGCAATCTGAAAATCTTAAGTTGTTAGGATATTCCTCATTAGAATTAATTCCTACATTTACCTAATCTAAATTTTTTAAAACTTTTTCAGGGCAAGCTGTGAATATTTACACAAATGGAATCTTCTCCCTATATTTATGTAGTTTTAAGATTGCTTAAATTCCTGTATTCACACACATAGATACATACACACATATATATATATATATATATATATATATATATATATATATATATATATATATATATATATATATATATATATATATATATATATATGGATAAATATCAACACAACATCGTGTTCAAATAGAAATAAATTTCTACCTCATACTTGGGATCGAACGCTAGCCCCTTCTAATGAAAGGCCAGGTCGAAACCAACCATGCCACAAGAGCCCATAAAAGGAAATCTGAACCTGACACTAATCTAGCTGTCCGAGGATTTACCTGGTGAGACATCAGTCTCTTTACCAGCTAGTTTTACCAGATTTCCCCGGGCCACCACGTGACACAATTGGTAGTAATTCATTCAAATTACCCCTAATGAGTCAATATGGATAAATATCAACACAACATCGTGTTCAAATAGAAATAAATTTCTACCTCATACTTGAGATCGAACGCTAGCCCCTTCTAATGAAAGGCCAGGTCGAAACCAACCATGCCACGAGAGCCCATAAAAGGAAATCTGAACCTGACACTAATCTAGCTGTCCGAGGATTTACCTGGTGAGACATCAGTCTCTTTACCAGCTAGTTTTACCAGATTTCCCCGGGCCACCACGTGACACAATTGGTAGTAATTCATTCAAATTACCCCTAATGAGTCAATATGGATAAATATCAACACAACATCGTGTTCAAATAGAAATAAATTTCTACCTCATACTTGGGATCGAACGCTAGCCCCTTCTAATGAAAGGCCAGGTCGAAACCAACCATGCCACGAGAGCCCATAAAAGGAAATCTGAACCTGACACTAATCTAGCTGTCCGAGGATTTACCTGGTGAAACATCAGTCTCTTTACCAGCTAGTTTTACCAGATTTCCCCGGGCCACCACGTGACACAATTGGTAGTAATTCATTCAAATTACCCCTAATGAGTCAATATGGATAAATATCAACACAACATCGTGTTCAAATAGAAATAAATTTCTACCTCATACTTGGGATCGAACG
>NC_090728.1:2281177-2291177 GCF_036898095.1 Palaemon carinicauda
AGGTCTTTTAATCTTACACTCCCAAAAATATAAATATCAAAATCATTAATTAGAAATGACTGTCTTTTATATTTTACTCCTTATTCCTAATTCTTGATCTTTAGAATTTTATTAGATATTAATTATGCAGTATACATGGATTCTTCATTTTATATCACTATCAAACATTGTTAATTGCGATACGTAATTTTCATGTAAATTGATAGTTGTATCTAAGTGCTTTTATGGTATATGAAAAGAAGTAAAATATATAATAACATCAAACATTATTTGCCTTGTTTTAGTAGGAAAAAAATACCATTATCCATTACACTCTGCAAATAAAACCCGATACAGCGAGAAATGTAAACACTTGATTTGGACAAGAGAGAACTGTGAGACAAAGCTATGAATAAACAATGTTAAAAAGTGGTTAGAAAACAGGTCAAGAGGAAACTTGGAACGCCGAAAGAGGATAGCAATATAAATATAAGGAAATAAGAAAATAAGAAAATATCTATCCAAGGGAAGACATGGATTCCTTGTCCTTCACTACTGAAGTAAGAAAAAGCAATGGGTGTTTCACATTGTTGCTAATCATATTTGGTAAAATACTTTATCAAAAACAGATGAGAGTCATTCAAGGAGAGCAACTTTCTGCCCTATATTTTCATTACGTTTCTTAAACTATTTTTTCAGGATAAGATCTTGATATGACCTATGGAAAAGGAGACCTTTATTTTGCATATCAATTACGATAGCCTAAAAAAAGTTGTATCGTGGTTCCCTATTGTGACATTACACATTGTCTGAAAACCTAGTCTTGCTCATTTCTAATTTCTCCTACGTTCTTTCAACTATATAAAAAGATTCTGACTACTAGCCAGTGCGCTTGATGGAAAACCTCTCTTATTATTATGGGAATGAACAGCTACGACGAACAAGTTATTGAATGTGCTAGTCCAGTAAGAAAAATATATATATATATATATATATATATATATATATATATATATATATATATATATATATATATATATATATATATATTATTTTTATTAAATGATCGTGAGAGTTTCAACCACGAATAATACAAAACGCGGTAATTTTGTAGCAAGTTTTAACAGGGAGAAATAAAACTGGGATTCATAGAATCTGAGTCTGAGTTCCATTGAAATAAAATTTCTGGAAACAACCTTAAAACTGAATATGGTTCCAGTATTTTTCTTTATTAGTTTTACTGTTGCTCGAGACGTCCTGTAATTAAGGTTGCCTTCAAACATTCTGATTGAAAAGCCTGACCATATCTACTTTAGTCCATTAATTTTAATTTTCAAATGACAAACCACAGAGGTTAGGATCGAATGTTTTGTAGTGTTAAGTTTCCAAAAGTGAAATGATATTTGGCACCACAAAATACTAATAATGCTACAATTATCTTTGTCAACATTCTTTGAAAAGTGATGAGATAACTAATATCTTTAATTGCTAACTTTTGTGAGTATTTCTAAGCAACTAACAAATCCATCATAATTTCGATTCTATTATACCTGATTGAATGAGTGTGTATTTCCCGAAACCGGAATTAATAGTCAACTCAAGTGTTGCGATGTATCAGGGTATTCACTTTTAATGAAAAGTACTATTCCGGGAAAGTATTGTAGTTGCTCACATTCAAACGTTTCTGTATAGCATATTTACTCAATTGTGCAATGAACTAGTTTTAGTTCATTTCAGCATATTACAAAAGAATCCCATTGTCATTATATTTATCATAGTATTATTCATCGTCAATATATTTCATTGGTTCCTGCTAGTCAGTTGATCGGTCTGTTATTTCATTTCACAAAATAATCAAACCATAATAATGGACGTTAATTGACGAGATTTTTCTGGGCATCTATTGAATTGTTACTTCTTTTACAAAGTAATACTGAATACCATAATCAGATTATATGTAATTATTTGTAACCTACACCTTAATGGTAAATGTTTAAGCCAGAAGATATAATAACGTTTGTATTAACAGAAATATTCATATAATATAGAATAGATGACAAAAAGGAGTAATAGGGTTATACAGAAGTTGATACATAGTGTTTTTATAGACACTGGAATAGAAAAATCAATGGCTTAACCAATAAAAGATCGTTATATTTTAATGCTTTGAACAATGACAAATGTTTTGAAGGCCACTAACAATAATAGCTTCTGATACTTAGAAAAGGTATAATATAATCTGCTCATTTACCAAGTTTTGCCCGTAATGAAGAAAAATAAATTTTCCATTGAAATATAAATGTGATCAGGAAAACTAAGCCAAGCTCAAAAATGATTTAGTCATCTAGGCAAGTCGTAAGCTACTACTATCGAAATCAGTAGGATAGAATTTGGTGGTTTTCACATTGATAATTGTAAGTTGGTCAAATTACACAGTGCAATATATATATATATATATATATATATATATATATATATATATATATATATATATATATATATATATATATATATATATATTCACAATCTTCATAACTACTTTCCTGCTAACTTATATCTAAATCAGAATAAAGATTAGGATACTACAACAACTACTACTACTACATCTACTACTACTACTACTACTACTACTACTACTACTACTGCTGCTGCTGCTACCACTACCACTACTACTACTAATTATAATATCATTAATAAAGATTACAAATGTGATTCATTCGATCCATGAACTACTGGTTGTGGGTTGGCCAGGGCACCAGCCACCCATATAGATAGGTACTACCGCTAGAGGGTTATATGGTCCCTTGATTTGCCAGACAGTACTACATAGGACCATCTCTCTTATTACGGATCATTTTTTTCTTTGCCTTCACATACACCGAATGTCTGTCCTATTCTTTCCACATTCTCCTCTGTCCTCATACACCCGATAATACTGATATTACTAAACAGTTCTCCGATCAAGGGGTTAACTACTGCAATGTAATTGTTCAGTAGCTACTTTCCTCATGGTAGGGGAAGAAGAGACTCTTTAGCTATGGTAAGTAGGTAGCACTTCTAGGAGAAAGACAATAAAAAATCAAACCATTGTTCTCTAGTTTTAGGTAGTGTCAAAGCCTCCTGCATGAGGGTACACTAGGGCACATTATTCTCTCTTATTTCTCTCCCTTTTTATTTTTGAGGTTTTTATAGTTTTGTACCAACTGTGTGTCACACAATTGTACATAATTCCTTTTGCATATATTATGCTTGTATCTTCGCTCTTCCCTCGCACTAAACGGACATCAAAATTCATGTCGGCTATTTCCTCTATAACATTGTCTGTCTTGTTAACTTGTTATGTCCTGTTGCTTTGAGGTTTTGTATATAAAGGAGAGTGTTCTATAACAATATAACTCAGTCGATTACATCCTGCCTTTGAGTTCACAACCCTCTCCTGGCTCCGTCACATTGGTGACCCCGGAAGTCGACTCGCTCCCACTGCCTTCCACCCCCACCTCCCTCGCCCCTCCATCGTTGGTACTATGACGGAGACGGACTCTACTACAGCAGTTGGCGCTGCGGCCGCCCCATTGAAACTTTCACCGTTCGCCACCGGAGAGGCGTTTGCTTGGTTTCAGCGCGCAGAAGTCCACTTTCTTATCAGGGGCGTGACTCGCTCAACCACCAAAGCGGATTATGTTCTCGCGGTGATACCTGAGGACACCTTCCCAGAAATATCCGACTGGCTTTGTGAACAAGGAGACACCCCAATAGCGTATGACGCCCTCAAAACATACCTTCTGCAGCAGTAATCTCCGTCGCCAGCCGCCCGTATAGCAAAGCTTTTTCAGCTCTCGCAACAACTGTTGGGGGACCAAAGGGCTTCGCTTGCCCTCAGGGAAATGACCAGTATCGCTCGCCTTCAACCTGCCGCTGACGGCTCTCCTCGTAAGGTGAACCTACTTCGTGCCCTTTGGATACGACGTTTACTCGAACCTGTACGCGCTGCCATACCCGATGTCGATAGTTTACCCATAAAGGACTTGATGACCAAAGCCGACGCCCTTATGGACAGCCACTTCAAGACCTCCATCAACGCCTCCACCCCTGACGAAGAGGATGCCTATTCAACATCAACCGAAGCTGACATGAATGCCGTAGGACATACACGCCTACCCCGTGACGTGCCGAAGCGGGGACAAAGCCGCCCACCACCCACCAATCGCTCGCGCCCCAACGAACGACTTCTACAGCCACTTACTACCTCCCATCCACCGCAGTTTTGCTACTACCACTTCAGATTCGGGGCAACCGCAAAGAAATGTGCCAAGGATTGTCAGTGGCCAAAAAATGTGTAAGTAGGCCATCGCTTGTGGCGGTGGCCTCCCATGTTTCTAATCTTTTCTTTTTACAGGATGCAGGAACGGGCGTGCGATTTTTGGTAGACACGGGTGCTTGTCGTTCTCTTTTGCCAAGGAAACTCTTCAAGGCACGACGTAGTCTGTCTACATCTGCCGGCGTCCACTTAGTAGCTGCCAACGGATCTGCGATACCCCACTTAGGTTACGAGAACCTCACATTATCGTTCGGAAACGGTAAATTCAATTGGAAGTTTCTCGTTGCTGACGTCACAATGCCAATCCTCGGTGCGGATTTCCTCTCTCATTTCCACCTTCTGGTCGATATCGCCCACCGACGATTGGTCAACGCAGACTTGTACTTGTCGACACCTCTTCAACCCGCCCCCTCTAACCTCGCTCTCCACATCAGCGCACCCACGGCTGCCTACGCCCACCTCCTCACGTCGTACCCGGAAGTTTTCCGTCCAGAACTTCGCCAAATGCCCACGGTTCCTGCGAAGCACGGTATTTATCACCATATCAAGACGACGGGACCCCCAGTCTTCGCAAAATTCAGACGTCTGGCACCGGAACGATTGGCAGCCGCCAAACAGACGTTCGCCGAAATGGAGAAAATGGGCCTTTGCCAAAAGGCCTCCAGCCCATGGTCGTCACCTTTACACATCGTTCTGAAGAAAGACGGCTCCCTCCGTCCGTGCGGGTATTACAGGTGCCTGAACATGCAAACAGAACCAGATCACTACCCCCTCCCAAAACATTGCCGATGTGACCTCCTACCTGCACAAAGCGAAGGTTTTCTCTACGCTCGACCTCCTGAAGGGGTATTATCAGGTGCCTATGAACCCAGAAGACATCCTCAAGACCGCCATCTCCACTCCGTTTGGTACATACACCTTCAATTACTCCGGTTTTGCCTTCGTAATGCTGTGGCAACGTTTCAACGTCTCATGGATGGCATCTTAGGGGACCTTCCTTTCTGTGTATGTTATGTGGACGACATACTTGTGTTCTCCTCCTTAAAAGAGGAACACCTCCGTCACCTGCGCATCATGCTCGACCGCCTTCAACAAAACGGCCTTGTAGTCCGGTACGACAAGTGTACCTTTGGCGCCAACGAAGTGTCGTTCTTAGGGCACCGTATCACTCCTGAAGGAGTCCATCCCCTCCCTGAGAAGGTAGCAGCCGTTCAGAATTCCCCGCGCCCTCGACCGTCAAAGCTCTGCAGGAATTCTTGGGCATGATCAGCTATTATCACCGTTTTCTGCCAGCCATTGCCGCCACTCTTGCTCCCCTCTACGCCTCCCTCAAGGGCAAGCCAAAGGACCTGAAGTGGGGTCCCCTTCAAGAAGCAGCCTTCTGCAATGCAAAGAAGGCCCTATCAACTGCTGCGGCTCTCACTTTTCCTATCCCACACGCCCCTCTCCTTCTCTCCACCGATGCCAGCGACGTCGCTATTGGTGCAGTACTCGAGCAGGTGGTCAAAGGCTCGCCCCGCCCATTGGCCTTCTTCAGCAGAAAACTGTCCAAGGCAGAATCGGGTTATTCTACCTTCGATCGAGAATTGCTGGCGGTGCACTTGGCTGTCCGTCAATTTCGCCATTTCTTACAAGGTACGCCCTTCGTCATTCGCACAGACCACATGCCTCTGGTGCACGCCTTCACTCGACAGTCTGACGCCTGGTCCGCCCGTCAACTCCGAAATCTCTCCGCCGTGGCTGAATACAATTGCACCCTAAAATACGTCCCTGGGAAAATGAATACCGTTGCCGATGCCCTGTCAAGAAACACGTTGGCTGCCGTTCAACTGGGATTGGATTACAACGCCCTGGCTGAAGCCCAACGACAGGATCCAGAGTATCAAGCTTGTAGGACATCCTGCACGTCCCTCCGTTGGGAAGATTTTCCCCTCGAAGACTCCAACACCACCCTCCTCTGTGACGTCAGTACTGGTAGACCGCGACATTGGATTCCTGCTCCCATGCGCCGACAGGTGTTTGATTTCATTCACGGCCTTTCACATCCCTCGTGCCGTTCTACTGCACAGCTGCTGAAGGCAAAGTTCATTTGGCCCGGCATTTCTAAGGATGCTAAGGATTGGGTCCGCGCCTGTACTTCTTGCCAAACTTCCAAAGTACATCGACACACGGATTCAGGAGTGGGCACCTTTCCTCAACCTCAGCGTCGTTTCGCACACATTCATGTCGACGTTGTAGGCCCCCTACCCACATCACAAGGACATCGTTACATGTTTACCGTCATCGACCGCTCCTCTCGTTGGCCTGAAGCCATTTCCATGGAAATTGCAACGTTCGCCTCATGTACATCTGCCTTACTCTCTGGATGGATTTCAAGATTCGGTATCCCTGAGCATATTACTTGTGACAGGGAACCACTTTCACCTCTTAATTGTGGACGTCATCACCCTACATCAGACAACGGCCTACAACCCCGCTGCCAATGGAATGGTTGAACGTTTTCATCGCACCCTCAAAGCAGCTTTGATGTCCCGCTGCAAGGATTGAAACTGGTTTACTCAGCTTCCCTGGGTCCTCCTGGGACTAAGGACCACTCCTAAAGACGTCCTCGACGTCTCGGCAGCTGAAATGGTGTATGGCGACCCGTTGGTCGTCCCTGCCAAATTTTTTCCTTCTACAACCTCCTCCGACGATCTCCAGTGCATACGTCACGTCGTGGGAAAATTTACTCCGTGCCGCCAGACTTACAAGCCCCCAGTGAAGCATCACATACCAACGAACTTGCACTCTGCAACGCATGTCTTCCTGCGCTAGGACACTAGCAAGCCACCACTAACGCCCCCTTACACGGGCCCTTTCCTTGTGATCCGACGCAGTCCGAAAGCATTCCTACTAAATATTCGGGGCAAAGAAGACTGGGTCTCCATTGATCGTCTAAAACCTGCTTATCTTCTGCCAGATGACCCGCCTACAGTTCACCTCTCCAGATCAGGGCGCCCTATTTAACATGTGCAGTATGTCATTTTTAGGGGGGGAGCCATGTACCAACCGTGTGTCACACAATTGTACATAATTCCTTTTGCATATATTATGCTTGTATCTTCGCTCTTCCCTCGCACTAAACGAACATGAAAATTCATGTCTGCTGTTTCCTCTGTAACATTGTCTGTCTTGTTAACTTGTTATGTCCTGTTGCCTTGAGGTTTTGTATATAAAGGAGAGTGTTCTATAACAATATAACTCAGTCGATTGCATCCTGCCTTTGAGTTCACAACCCTCTCTCGGCTCCGTCACAGTTTATATATGAAATACTTATTTTAATGTAGTCATTGTTCTTAAAATATCTTATTTTGATTGTTGATTACTTGTCTTGAATATAGTTTCTCTATTTCCTTATTTCTTTACTCACAAAACAATTTTTCCTTATTGGAGTCCTTGGGCTTGAAGCATCGTGCTCTTCCAACTAGGGTTGTAGCTTAGCAATAATAATAATAATAATAATAATAATAATAATAATAATAATAATAATAATAATAATAATAATAATAACAATAATAATAATAATAATAATACTGCTCAATCGAAAGCTGGTTTGATACACTTTATCAATAGCGATTGATAAAAGTCTGAATGTATAAGACTCTTAAGTACTTGAAGAGAAACCTTTCTTCAACATTCGAATCACACTTCTATGTCAATAGTAATCAAGTATTAAATCTTCTGTTAAAAGTATTCATATTCGAGGAAAGAAAATAAGCATCGCCACTGAGCATCATAAACAGGAAAGTTATTTTAACAAAAATTAATTGATAACGATAAGATTCAGATATTTGGAACAGTGGGTAGTACTTAGAACGCCAGAGCTACCAAGTATTTGTGAGGAAAGAGCGTAATACCGTATGAAATTATATTCCAGTCACAAATGGGATTCGTATCAAATGAAAAGAAGCTTTAGGTTCCTAAAAGAAATAGTTTCACCAGTCAAGTCACGTTGTTCTCGAATGGATGTTTTCTTTTACGGCCAAGATTTATCTTATGGAAGTCAATTCTTTTTCCAATGAACAGATTATGGAATGATATTATTTTCATTGGCCTATCGAAATAAGAGCAGTATATTTCGAGAATCCAATAATACAATATTAAATGCAAGCGTGAAACATATCACTAAACACATACGATACACAGATGTTCCATACTTTCCTCGTCATCTTCTTCGTCTTCTTCATCTTCTGCGTCTTCAAAAGAGAGAGAGAGAGAGAGAGAGAGAGAGAGAGAGAGAGAGAGAGTATTTACAAGAGACACAAGTTAGGTTCCAGACGTATGTAATGTAGCCTGATGTAAAGTATTTCGAAAAAATTATGACTGATGGTTCACATTACAGTAATGTATACAGCTACCTCTAATATGATTAGAATGATAGACAATAAGAAATAAATGGCTGATGATTTATCAATATTTGGGTGCTATTCTTAAACAAATTATTTTTTTTTCTATCTATGAAAAGATTATGGTAACCATTTAATACAGTGCTGTGATAAAATTTAAGGGTGAATTAGAAAAATATGAAGTAATACATTTTATAATGAATAACGGAAAAAAGTGTAGTGGATAACTTTTAAGAGGTTTTCATGAAAAAATACAGCAAATGATGGATGGATGAAAGAAGTGAGTAACACGAAAACTGAGGCAGAGAATGTAGTTAGGTGTACATTGTGACTATGAGGATACTTTAAATGCCAGTGAATGTTAAGGCGGGACTATATGGAGGTAGTGTTAAATCATCTTTTTTCTGACATCGACTTACAAATGGTAATTGTGAGTCAAAAAATTTAAGATAACTACATGGGTAGTTTGGGTAGCATATAGGACATAAGAACTCATTAGGGGAAGAAATATATTCATAGGTAAATGAACTGATTAAAAGTATTGAATTAATGGAATGAACTGGAGTGTTTTGAAATAAAATGCTTATATGGAAAAATTAAGGCAGGTAACTTTAACATAAAGGAGGAAGAGATCAAAACCTATCTGTAGATATGAGATAACAAGGGTATGAACAAGGATGAACATCAATATCGAGGAGGTGTTAAAGTAAATGCTGGATGAACTAGAGTTACCAGAGTTATCAGATGGATTAGTTTTGGTAACACGTTACTAAAGAGCCTTTTGAGTTGATATTTGTTCCGGATAATGTTGATAAAATTCTCTGCCAAAATTCCTCGTAGATAATGGAATTGCAAAGAAAATAACCCAGTCTTTTTTATATGAAGTTCCGTGTATTAGATAATCTTGAAATTTGAGAAATTAAATTCATAATGGCAATCAAGAGCTAAAAGAAGGCGTCATTCAAGTTGATAATCTATCGCAAATAACAAATGAAAGTATGTTGTCTCATGAAAGTAATGGGGGCAGATAAAAACGAAAGACGAGGGTGAACATTATAATAAAGGTAATCAAAGTTATTGGGTATGACATCTTTCTTATCCTAGGTGTAGCTTACAGTGCTTCCATAGATAGTAAGTTGGCCAGGGCACCAGAAACCTACTGAGATTTATTTAGGTCCTTTCACTGGCCAGCCATTACTACGTTGGATCTCTCTGGTTACAACTCCTTTTTCCTTTGCCTGCACATATACCGAATAGTCTGGCCTATTTTTCTTAACATTATGTTCTATTGTCGTACACCTGACAACACTGACATTAC
>NC_090728.1:2296177-2301177 GCF_036898095.1 Palaemon carinicauda
GAGGTCTCACTTTGAGAACCTCCTCAATGACCAAGCAGACACCCCAGACGATCTCCTGCGAATGACCCCGCAGCATCCGTCACTGGATGGCACTACCACCCTCCATCCATGACTTCAACAAGGCCCTGCAGCGAATGAAGCCCGGCAAAGCCCCAGGGCCAGACAACATCCCGTTGGAGCTCCTCACTCATGGTGGCCCCGGCTTGAGGAACCGTTTGATGCTCCTTATACTGAAAATATGGGAGACCAAGACCCCCCCCCCAGTGACTTCCGCGATGCAAACATCGTTACCATCTTCAAGAAGGGAGACAGGGAGAACTGTAACAACTACCGGGGAATATCACTACTAAGCATCGCGAGTAAGATTTTCGCTCGGATTCTCCTTGACCGCCTCCTTATTCTCGCAGAAGACGTCCTGCCAGAGTCCCAGTGCGGCTTTCGACCTTCCCGCGGGACCATAGTCATGATCTTCTGTGCGCGACAACTACAAGAGAAGAGCCTCGAACAACAACAGCCCATAATGTTCATCTTCTGGGATTTGAAAAAGGCCTTCGACAAAGTACCTCGACCTGCCATGTGGGCTGTCCTCAAAAGATATGGCTGCCCACCCGATTTTGTCAAGCTGGTGCGTGCCCTCCATGACGGAATGGTTGGGAGAGTCTGCCACCAGAACTCTCTTTCAGACCCATTCCCCATCAACGGCGGCCTGAAGCAGGGCTGTGTTCTGGCCCCGACGTGTTTCTCGCTATACACCGCAGCAATGCTCAACGAGATTCCCCCAGACACACCCTCAGTCGACCTACGTTTCCGCATGGATGGAGGCGCTTTCAACCTCGCTAGACTCCGCGCCAGAACCAAGACCACCTTGTGTGCAGTGCGAGAACTGCAGTATGCTGACGACAATGCCACCCCAGGTCAGACGGCAGAGGACCTGCAGTCGTTAGCTGATGCATACAACTCTGCCTACGAACGTTTTGGATGCAAGTCAACACAGATAAAACCAAGACCCTCGTCCAACATCCACCAGGACTGATGCTCCCCAACTTCAATACCACAGTGAATGACGAACCGTTAGAACAGGTGGACCAGTTCTCCTACCTAGGAAGCATCCTAACATCAGATCCCACAAGCAAAAAGGACGTGAAGAACAGGATCAGGGCCGCCCACTCCGCCTTTGGCCGACTCAACTGCCGCGTATTTAACAACCACGCACTGACAATGACCACCAAAATAATGGTGTTCAGGGCAGTAGTCCTCTCCACGCTCCTGTATGCATGTGAAACATGGACGCTATATAGAAACGATATTAAAATCCTAGAATGCTTCCAACAAATGAAACTGAGGCAGATCTTGAAAATCCCCTGGGAGAGCCACACCACCAACATTGAAGTCTTAGAACGTGCCTCGCTGACCAGCGTGGAGGCCACCATCATCCACCACCGCCTCCGCTGGATAGGACACGTGCATAGGATGGATCCATCTAGGCTCCCAAAGAAAATATTCTACGGAGAACTGACCCAGGGCACCAGACCACGAGGAGCCCCGAAAATGCGCTATAAAGATCAACTAAAGCGCACCCTGGCTCTAACTGACATCGATCCTTCCTCATGGGAAGAAACAGCCAGGGACAGGAAAACCTGGAGGAGTACAGTACACCATGGCACCGTGGACTTCGAGGAGAGGAGGAGACAAAATGAGGAGGCTAGGAGGAGAAGAAGGAGAGAGCGATTAGAACAGCCCCGCCCACCACCTACCCTCCATTGTGAACACTGTCCGCGACTCTTCCACCACAGACTAGGACTTAACAGCCACATCAGGCATAAGCACCCACCCCACAGATAGGAGGCTGATGGCTAACGACAGAACCCAATACTCGGACACGAGTGGGCGCCGACGACGACGATATATATACGTATATATATGTATATATCCAAATAAGCCATATATATTTTGATATATTAATGTCTGGATTCTCTTAACGACCTCGGGATCAGAGCCCCAGGCGAAATCTCACAAAGACAAGAGCTTGGCTCCGGCCGGGAATCGAACCCTGGTCGGCAAGCTTATATAGACAGTGACTAACCCATTCGGCCACGAAGGAAGATAAAAGTCAATGGCAATTCCACTGTACTTATACCCGTCGAATTCAGGTATTTTGTACTTAGAATTGAAATCCACCCATCTTCACCATCGTAGCCAATTGGTAGTTTGTTACTTTGCATTCAATTAATGATAGATTTTGCACATTTTTACGTGTTTTTCATATTCAAATAAGCCATATATATTTTGATATATTAATGTCTGGATTCTCTTAACGACCTCGGGATCAGAGCCCCAGGCGAAATATATATATATATATATATATATATATTTATATATTCTCTGTGTATATATACACAATACATATATATATATATATATATATATACAAAGAATTTATATATATATATACATATATATACATACATACATATATATATGTATATATATATATATATATATATGGAATTAAAACTGGAACAAAAGCTTAGTCAGGGGGAACATAGACTCATCATGTGTTCCATACCATGGTAGTAATTAAAACAATATTGCATTTTGAATATTTGATTGCAGACTGTAATCTACCCAGCTTCCACCCGATTTGACTCATCGTATTAACATGTAAGTAACTATGAAAGAGACTACTTAAATATTATGCCATGCAAATATTCTAAACATTAAGTGACCTGTCTTTATAGAATCTACAAAATACAGCAAAATTCATTTGTGGCTGCTCACAATTTTTTACCTTAATGTAAACCATATCTTTAAAAAAAAAAAAAAAAAAAAAAAAACTACGAGACCCAAAAAAGCTATGGATACATCTAATCCAGATTGAATAATGTAAGCTAGGGGATGATAAGTAATATGAAGATGATTTTAAATTGCTCTCTGATGATTGACTACCCACACAAACACAAGTGTTCCCTGAGATACTTGCTTATATATGATTAATTTTTACATACCAAATGTAGATATGCTATCCTAAGAAAAGGAATTATTATTGGATTCGTAAATTGTATATAAGTAAGGTTATTCAGCTTAGACAAAATTTAAAACTATACCAAAGTTTGTTATTCCAGGCAATAACTTTTCTGTTAGAATGTTATATCGAAAAACACAACAAATGGGGCTATACAAGTAATTATAATTTGGAATCATTACTGAAAATATTATGATACTGATGAATCATATTGAATTACTTTCAAACAAAATATATATACAAATATATATATATATATATATATATGTGTGTGTGTGTGTGTGTGTGTGTGCGCGCGCGCGTATGTGTGTGTATACAGTACATATACAGAGAGAGAGAGAGAGAGAGAGAGAGAGAGAGAGAGAGGACTCCTAGCTCGTGTTTACGAAAGATTTCTCAGTCGGGACATATTGATTGCTAAACTAATCATCAATCTCTATCGTCAACAAGTTGTTCGCGAGAATGGTATAGTAAATAACACAGCAAATATAAGTTAGAATAATGATAAAATCACATTCAGATTATGAGGAATTATATTGAATTTACGTTCATACATAATGTCGTTGTGCTTCCCCTGCCGACACACACCTTACAGCTCTAACAAGTAGTACTTCCCTTACCCGGATCCCTTCTATTCGTTGTCCTCTCCCCTAACAACCAAATTCTCCTACACCTGAAATTCTGGAATATATAGATATTTGGGGTGAGAGAAGGGGGCCGGACGCGACAGGACGTTTGTATTTGACAAAACGATACACCCCTAACCTACTCTACAGTCAGTTTAGGAAATACACTTTCAAGGATCAATTGCCTGGACCTTCATTTTATTCAGTTATACTTTTCTCAGAAGGTCTGGTGTCGCACCATGGGCCGCTAAATGAGTAGCCTGTACCACGAACTTTAGCCTAGCGACTAGGCTGGACTTTATGATGTAGGTTACCTTCACTTAAGTTTATAGATTTTAAATTTTTCTTGCCCTTGGCCATTCTAAGATTATCGTGTGATGTATCTTACCCTAGGACAGTGACAGTAAAGCGGCAGCCGGGCTGTGTGGGGAAGTTCTCCCAGAAAATGAAAAATTTCCCACACATAGTATTTTCCACAGTCTATGATGCAAAGCCAAACTATCAAGAATGTTGCCATTGTATTTATCATTAAACACGAATTATACTTCTGCAACAGAATCCTTTTCCTCACATTTAAAAAACTAGCTGCCTTATCATTCAAAGTATGTAACTTACCCTCAGGATCAGCTAAGGCAAATTAATACTGAATAACATGCCTCAGTCACTTCGGCCTTCAGATGACCATGAATACACTGTATAAACCCAGAGTCCAACAACATAAATTATCAGTGTGAACTTACAGATTTTCATTTCAGCAATAGTTATAGATCCAATCTAAGACCCATAAATCAACGATATATACTTTAATCATTATTATTATTATTATTATTATTATTATTATTATTATTATTATTATTATTATTATTATTATTATTATTATTACTTGATAAGTTTCAACCCTAGTTGGAAAAGCAGGATGCTATAAGTTCAGGGGCCCCATCAGGGAAAATAACCCAGTGTTGAAAGGAAATAAGGAAAAATTGAATATTTTATGAACAATAACAACATTAAAATATAGATTTCCTATATAAACTATAAACAAAATAAGATGAAGAAAAATTCAAAAGAATAGTGTGCCCAATTGTACCCTCAAGCAAGAGAACTCTATTCCATGACAATTGAAGACCATGGTACAGAGGCTATGGCACTACCCAAGACTAGAAAACAATAGTTTGATTTTGCAGTGTCCTTCTAGTAGAGCGGCTTACCATAGCTAAAGGGTCTCTTCTAACCCTTATTAAGAGGAAAGTAGCCACTGAACAAATACAGTGTAGTAGTCAACTTCCTTTTCATACACTATGATGAAAACCTTTAAAAAAAACTTTGAAAAATACAATTAGAAATAATCATGA
>NC_090728.1:2306177-2318677 GCF_036898095.1 Palaemon carinicauda
TAGCTAGTTAAGCAACGGTACCAGAGATCAATATATAATAGGCCGTAACTCTGGTCCATTAAATAGGAGAAATTTTGGTGCAAATGCTTTTTTTTTAAGGATGCAAACATAGCACATTTTTCATAGTTTATCTTTCACTTCTTTTTTTAACATTTCATTTGCTAGTATTCTTATATTCTTTTTTTTAATGCTTATCTATTTGTTAATGTACCTGGTTGTTTTCTACTATAAGAACCCTGTAATTGCGGTTTGGCTTGTAATAATAATAATAATAATAATAATAATAATAATAATAATAATAATAATAATAATAATAATAATAATAATAATGAGTATCCATACATGAGTGAGTACTTTGACCGATCCATTTTTCAAAAGTAGTCCATCTAGATCATTGAGACTTGCCGAACACTTTCACTTTGTAAATGAGCTGTGCAAGTACATCTGCAAAGTGAATTCATAATCATTATACTCATCATTGTCTCATATCTCAAATGGATAATTGACAAATGACATCTATAATTTTATGAGTTTGTCACCAAAATTCGTAAAATTTGCAAAGCAATAACTAAATGTAAATCTATGCGAACATGCTTATAGGAATAGAATCAACACCAGAGAAGACACATACTGTGCACACAGATCACGTGTGTATGTGTATGTATATACTTTCTTTTGGATCTCTTAATAAAAAGACAGTTATATCTGGCATGTTTCGGGACGAATTATAGTGGAAACCGTGTCTGGCCCCTTGGAGATTCCAGCCCATTTGGAGTCTGCAGCGAGCCGGAGCTCCACTGAATAGGAAAATTATATCTCGTCCAATAGATTCCCTCCATAAAGGAAATTCTGAATTCTATAGGAAAACAGCCCTTTAATTTTGCACTTGAATGAAATTCCTTGCCTGAGTATATCGCGACCAAATACCTGGAAGGAAGTCTGGACCACTGGTCGTAGATTTCAGAAAGATTGAAGAAAATTCTTCTTGATTTAGCCTCGTTTTACTTCGTAACACAAGACATTCCCTGCTTTTACGTACTTATAAGTATTAAGATATACATGCAAAAAGGAAAATTATTTACTTGATATGATTACAAAGAGTCTACTAAGTTTACATTTAATTAATAATTCATGAATTCCTATTCCCGAGATCTACCTTTTATTAGCTGTTGGTGCATTTTTCTATTCATTTCCTTCAGCTAACGAAAAAAATACTTTCCCTCTCTTTACCAACAAATAGATGCAAAAAACAATTTCTCTGTTGTTTATGTTGTTAGGAAAATAATTTTTTAGCAATAATGGGTATTATAGTAAAAAGAATTTAATATGACGAGCGAAAATGTTCCCGGATGAAATATAAGAAATGGATTAAGATACACTGTCAAAAATTTGCATTAAAAAAACGGTAAAAGTTTGGCAACAATTGTTCAACGATTTTTACCCTTTAAAATACGGTTATATTGACGTAAAATAGTGATATTACGGTCACCAACCCGTTACAGATAATAACAAAGTTAGGTAAAATTACAGTCGCCTGTATTTTACTGAAATACGGTTGAGAACCATATACTTTTACGGAGAATTTCCGATAAAAATTACTTTTTTTTATAACAATGTACGCCAATAATGCTATTAGAATGATAATTCTACAAAGAGTTCGAGGCAAAGTAAATAAGAATAACCCGAGGATTTTCTTAAAAGGTTGTTAAAATAAACGCAAATACCGTAATGCAATGTAAAATGAAAAGGATTGAACCTTTTGCCTTGGGAAAATACATATTGTCAGCGACAAGAAAGACGGAGATTGTAAGAATATCATATTTTTTGGCAACATTTCTAGTATTTTCTAGGACTTATCTAACCAGCTCATATATCATTTATAAAGAGAAAATGTTTAGCTGACTTAGGAACAGTAAGAATTTAAGAAATAATGTTCAGGTCCAAACAACTAATGCTTACTTTATAAATAATGTTGCTATTGAAGCGTCAAAGAACCGGTTAAATGTAAAATTGAAAATAAAAACCTCTCTTGCGGCAATGTACCTGTTAGATTCCTAACAGAAAACAAAGGTTTATTCCACAAGATAATTAGCTTTTATACATACGGTTGAGAGCAACAAGGGTACAAAATTCAAACAATATAAAACATCATATAGCAGGCTTAAACAGTTTTATATTATCAGTGTGCGAGAGATGAAAATAAAGAATAATGATACAGTCTATGAACGTGTATGGAAAACCTCCCTCCCTTGCGGCAATGTAACTGTTAGGTCCTAACGGAAAACTAAGGTGAACGCAATGAGGTTTATTTAACAAGACAACGAGCTTTTATACATAATGTTGAGAGAAAGAAGGACACAAAACTCAATATAAAACATCAGATAGCAGCTTGAACAGTTAACTATTATCAGTAGGCGAGATATAAAAAAAAAAGAATAATGTTATTGTACAGTCAATGAACGTGTATGAAACACATGTGGTACATGGCACACACCCTAAAAAAGACATGCATGTGAAATAGGGCACCCTTCTCTTAAGAGGCATACTTACAGAAGATACGCAGGTTTTAGGGAACCGCACTGTAGGCAGATCATCTTTCAAGATATATGCAGGTTTTAGGCGATCAATGGAGGCACAGTCTTCTTTGCCAATAATGTTAATTAAAAAAGCCTTCAGTGTGTGATGGATCAAGAGAAAAAGGCCTGCCTAAGAGGGCATTAGCTCAAGCTTACTAATTTCAGTACACAGGAAAACTTGCATTGCTGCGTGCAAATCTGTAGGTATGTGTTTCTTCACAGGGTGCTTGTAAGTCTGGCGGCTTGGAGTAAATTTTCTCACAAAGTGATGTAGCCGCTGGAGATTGTTGGAGAAGGTTGCAAACGAAAAAACTCTGAAGGGAAGACAAACGGCTGACATTACACCATTTCAGCTGCTGAGACATCCAAGGCATCTTAGAAGTGGTCCTTAGTCCCAGTAGGATCCAAGAAAGCTGAGTAAACCAGCCGAAGTCCTTCTAGTTGGACATCAAACTGCTTTGAGGGTGCAATGACAACGTTCAGACATTCCGCTGGCAGCAGGGTAATAAGCAGGTGTCTGATGTAGGGTGATGCCCAGGAGTTTTGTAAATGATTTACACAAGTGAAAGATGAGAGTGGGATACCAAATCTTGCTATCCACCCTGAAAGTAAGGCAAATGTACATGAAGAAGATATTGCAGTTTACTTGTAGTTGGCCACCAAATGGAGCAGTCATTGACAGTAAACAGGTAACGGTGTCCTCGTGATTGGGGTAGGGGACCTACTAGGTAGACATGAATGTGGGAAAAATTATGCTGAGGTTGATGAAAGGTGTGTACTCCTGAATTTATGTGGGGATGGACTTTTGAATTTGTCATATAGTACAGGCATAAACTAACTCCTTAGCATCCTAAATATGCCATATCAGATGATCTTCGTCTTCAGTAGCTGTGCACTAAATTGGTGAAATGAATTTAAGTTACCATGGATAAAATAAAAAACCTGTAGGCGTACGCCTTCCCAACGGATGTGCAGCAACGCCTTCCCAACGGATGTGCAGGATGTCGTGCATGCTTGGTACTCTGTATTTTTTCACTGGGCTCCTGACAAGGCTTTATAATCCAATCCCAGGTGAATGGCAATCAATGTGTTTCTTGACAGGGCATTGGCAACGGGATTCATTTTCCAAGGGACGTGTTGAAGGATTCCATTGTATTCAGAATTTCAGCCACGGCGGAGAGATTTCAGTGTTGATAGGTGGACCAGGCTCTAAACTGACGAGTGAAGGCATGAATCAGAAACAAGTGGTCTGTGCGACTGAGAAAGTAGTAAAATCTAAGAATTGGTGAAAGTGTCAGACAACCAAATGCACCACCAATGATTCAAGTTCACAGTTAGAAAAGCCGTATTCCACCTTGGACTTAAGAAGGCCAATGGTCGGGGTGAGCCATTGACTACCTGCTCAAGTAGTGCACCAATAGCAGCATCACTGGCAGCGGGGAAGATAAGGCGAGGGTCATGTAGCATGGTAAAAGTAAGAGGACGAATGGTTGATAGGACATTCACTATGTTGAGGAATGGTGCCTATTCCTGAATCCCACCCATTAGCATCCTTACTATACCATGTCAGATGATCTTCGTCTTCATTAGCTGTGAAGTAGATTAGTGCAATGAATGTGAGTTGCCATGGATGAAATCAAACACATGTAGGAGTATGGGAGCTGGTATCCAGAATCATGGCCTACTAGTACCTCCATAACAGAGGAGGACGTCGTTGGAGTTGTTGATAGCGATGTCTTCCCAACGGAGGTGCAGAATGTCCTAAATGCTTGGTACTCCAGATTTTTTCATTGGGCTTCTGACAGGGCTTTGAAATCTAATACAAGGTAGTTGACAGCTAATGTGTTTCTTGACAGGACATTGGCAATGGGACTCATTTTCGAAGGGATGTGTTGAAGGATGTGGTTGTATTCAGAATTTCAGCCACGGCAAAGAGATGTCAGTGTTGAAAGGAGGGCAAGATGCTGGACTGCCGAATGAAGGCATGAATCAGAGGCATGTGATCCATGTGACTGAGAAGGGCATAAAATCTAAGAAGTGGTGAGAGTATCGGACATCCAAATGCACCATTAGCAATTCACAGTCGAAGGTGGAGTAGCCTTTGACTGAAGGAGGCCAATGGGCAGGGTGAGGCATTGACCACTGCTCGAGTAGTGCATCAATAGCAACGTCGCTGGCAGCGGTGAAGAGAAGGCAAGAGTCATTTAGCATATTAAAAGTGAGAGCAGGAGTGGTTGATAAGGCATTGTTTGTGTTGAGGAAAGGTGAGTAGTCCTGAATTTGTGTGTTGATGTAATTTTGAATTTGGCAAAAAGTACAGAGAAAGACCCACTCTTTTACATCCTTACTATGCCGTGCCAGATGTCCTTCATCTTCATTGGCTGTCCAGTAGATTGGTGCAATGAATGTGAGTTGCCAAAGATGAAATTAAACACCTGTAGGCGTACAGAAGCAGGTATCCAAAGTCATGGCCTACAAGTACTGACAGAATTGCCGAGGGTGTCTTTAGTGTCATTGATGGCGACGTCTGACCAATGGATGTGCAGAATGTCCTACATGCTTCGAACTCTAAATCTTTTCACTGGGCTTTTGACAAGGCTTTTTAATCCAATCCCAGGTGAATGACAGCCAATATGTATCTTGACAGGGTATCGGGAACGGGATTCAAATTCCAAGGGATGTGTTGAAGGATACAGTTGTCTACAGAATTTCAGCTACGGCAGAGAGATGTCGGTGTTAACAGGCAGACAAGGTACTGGATTGCTGAGTGAAGGTGTGAAGGCATATGGTCACTGCGACTGAGAATGGTGTAAAATATAAAAAGTGGTGAAAGTGTCGGACAGCCAAATGCGCCACCAGCAATTCACGGTCGAGGGTAGAGTAGCTGTATTCCGCCTTGGAATGAAGAAGGCTCGTTTAGTGCACCATTAGCAACGTCGCTGTCACAGGTAGAGAGAAGGCGAGGGTCATATGGCATGGTAAAAGTGAGAGGATGAGTGGTTGATAGGGCATTCTTTATGTTGCAGGAAAGGTGCTTACTCCTTAATTTGTGTGTGGATGTACTTTTGAATTTGGCATAAAGTACAGGCACAGACCCACTCCATAGCATCTTTACTATACCGTGTCAGATGATCTTCGACTTCAGTAGCTGTGCAGTAGATTGATGCAATGAATGTGAGTTACCATGGATGAAATAAAAAACCTTTAGGTGTACAGGAGCAGCTATCCAAAGTCAGGGCCTATTAGTACTTATATCACAGAGGAGGTTGTCATTGAAGTTTTTGAGGGAAACATCTTATCAATGGATGTGCAGGATATCCTACATGCTTGTTACTCTGTATCTTTTCTCTGGGATTTTGACAAGGCTTTGTAATCCAATCTCAGGTGTATGGTAGCCAATTTGTTTGTTGACAGGGCATTGGCAACGGGATTCATTTTCAAAGGGACGTGTTGAAGGATGTAGTTGTATTCAGAATTTTACCCATGTTAGAGATATGCTGGCGTTGACTGGCGAACCAGGCTCTAGACTGCCGAGTGAGGGCATGAATTGAAGGCATGTGGTCCGTACAGCTGATAAGGGCATAAAATTTATGAAGAGGTGAAAATGTCGGATCAACGTCGCTGGGAGAGTTGAAGACAAGGCGAGGGTTATATGGCATGTTAAAAGTGAGAGGAGCAGTGGTTTATAAATCACTCTTTTTGTTGAGGAAAGGTGCGTAATCCTGAATTTGTGTGTAGAAATACTTTTGAATTTGACTAAAGTACAGGTGCAGACCCATTCCTTAGTATCCTTACTATGCCATGCCAGATGATCTTCGTCTTCAGTAGCTGTGCAGTGATTGGTGCAATAAATATGAGTTACCATGGATGAAATCAAACACCTGTAGGTGTACAGGAGCAGGTATCCAAAGTCAAGGCCTACCAATACTGACATCACAGAGCAGGGTGTGGTTGGCGTCGTTAATGGAGTCATCTTCCTAATGGATTTGCAGGATGTCCTACATGCTTGGCCCTCTGGTTCTTTTCACTGGGCTTCTGACAAGGCTTTGTGATCCAATCCCAGGTGAATGGCAGCCAATGTGTTTCTTGACAGGGCATCGACAACGGGATTCACTTTCCAAGGGACATTTTGAAGGATGCGGTCATATTCAGAATATCAGCAACGGCAGAGGGATATCTGCGTTGACGGGCGAACCAGGCAAAGGACTGCCAATTGAAGGCGTGAATCAGAGGTATGGTGTCAATGTGACTGAGAAGGGCTTAAATTATGAGAAGTGTTGAAATTGTCGGACAGTCAAATGCCCCACCAGCAATTCCCGGTCGAAGGTAAATGGATGGTCTGAGCCATTGACCACCTGCTGGAGTAGAAGACCAATAGCAACGTCGTGGTCAGTGGTAAAGAGAAGGCGAGGGTCATGTGGCATGGCTGCATCCTGAAGGTGACCCCACTTTAAGTCTTTTGGCTTCCTTTTGAGGTAGCTGTAGAGGGTCGTCTTGAGTGGAAGAGACGGCTGGCAGGAAACCAGTGATGATAATTGATCATACCCAAGAATTCTTGCAGTGCTTTGACAATTGAGATCGTGGGAAAGTTCTGAGCAGTTGTTACCTTCTCAGGGAGTTAGAGGACACCTTCAGGAGTGATGTGGTGCCCTATGAATGATACTTCATTCTGTGGTCACGGGTACCTGATGATACACCTTCAAGAGGCTGAGCATGAAGAAAACTTTTGTTATGTGCAAATAGGAGGTAACTATAGTGAGGTTTGGTAAGGGGTACTGGTCCAGTTCTCTCTGAATGTTCTGGTGCCTGGTAATCTCCAAAAAGTTGCAAGGAGCCATCTTTCTTCAGGACGATGATATGGCTGAAGACCATAGGCTTGAAGCCTTTTGACCAACCCCCAATTCCTACATTTTGGCAAACGTTGTTTAGCGGTTGCCAAACGATCTGGTGCCAGACGCCTTCATCGCTAAACACTCGGGGTCTCATAATCTTGATATGGTAATAAATTCTGTGCGTAACGGGAACAGTGGGTGTTTGGTGAAGTTCAGGGCAGAAGACTTTCAGGTACGACGTGACGTGGTGAGCATTTGCCTCCTTGGGCACGCTGATGTGGGGTGCAAGGTCTAAGTGGCCAGGTAAAAGAAGTGTCGGTGATTACAAATCTACATTTACTAATCATCATTGCCTCACTTCAACCAGGAGGTAGAAATGTGCAAGGAAATCCTCACCGAGCAGTGGCCAGTTTATGTTGACAATGAGGAATAACCAATGGTATTTGGCACTCCCAAATGATAGTGTGAGTGTATCGTACAAATGTG
This sequence comes from Palaemon carinicauda, assembly GCF_036898095.1. Taxonomy (NCBI): domain Eukaryota; kingdom Metazoa; phylum Arthropoda; class Malacostraca; order Decapoda; family Palaemonidae; genus Palaemon; species Palaemon carinicauda. Next base: position 2,314,072 of record NC_090728.1, read on the forward strand.
TGGGGATCTCAGATCCATTGGCAGCTACTAAGCAGATGTCAGCAGGCTTATAATGAAAACGTCGTGTCCTGGAGAATGACTTTGGTAAAAAGGAACGGCAAACAGTCGTGACTACTAAAAAAGGCACACCCATAACTTTCTAATGTAATAAGAAAAGATTAGTGACCGGGGACGTCACCAACACAAGCAATGGACTACTTACACCTTTTTTGGTCACTGAGAACCCTCTGCAATTTTCTTCGCAGCAGCTCTAATTCTGGCGTGGTAGTAGCCAAACTGCGGCTGAAGGGCATCAGTAAGTTGCTGTAGAGGTAGTTGGTTAGGTCTTGAGCAAGGTGTGGCATATGTGAGTGATGGGCAGCTTTGTCGCTGCTCCGGCATGTCACAGGGCAGGTGTCTGTGTCTTACCGCATTCATGTCGTCTTCAGTCAGTGTTGAGCAGTTATCATCCTCATCAGGAGTGGTAGTATTGATGGAGGTCTTGAAGGTGGCAAAGTGGTTAAGTGGCTGTCCATAAGGGCGTCGACTTTGTTCATCTGGTCCTTCATGGGCAAAGTACCGACGCTGGGGATGGCGCCACATACACGTTCGAGTAGGCTTTTTACCCAAAGGGCATGAAGTAGGTTCACTTCCCGATGAGGAATTTCTGTGGCAGGTTGCAGGCGAGCGATTATGGTCATTTCCATAAGAGAGAGCGAAGCCTTTTTGTCCCCTAATGGATGTTGAGAGAGCTGAAAAATCTAGACTGTACTGGTGGTTGTCGATGGTTATCACTGCTCCAGAAGGTATTTTCTTAGAGTGGCATACTCTATCATGGTGTCCCCTTATTTGCAAAATCCCATTGGGAATTTCTGGGGATGGAACCTCCCGGTATTGCCATGAGGATATTGTCTGCTTTGGTGCTTGAGCAAGTCCCTCCCTTGTTATGAAACTGAACTTCGGCACGCTGGAATCAGGTAAACGCTTCTGCACTGGTAAAGGGCAGTAGTTTCACTGAGGTGGCAGGTGTTTAAGCGTCAGGTTTAGGGAGAAGCATTGTAACGAGGGTAGAGCGAAGGGGTGGTTGAAAAAGGCGGTTTCAATACTCATTCCGGTGGTCACCATTATGGCAAAGTAACTGGTAGGTTCTAACAGAGAGGGGAGTTGAATGCAAGTGAAGTTTATTCAACAAGACAACGTTCTTTTATGTATACAATTAAGAGCAAGAAGGACACAGAATTAAAAGAGTATAAAACATGATAGCAAGCTTATACAGGTTTCTTTTGGCATTGCTGGAAAGAGTGACAGATAGAAAAAAGGCAATAACGTTACAGTGTAAGAGCGTGTATGGAGCGTGCAGTACACCCCAGTAAAGAAAGTCAAAACAAAATTATTCGAAAACGGTCTGTTGAATTTACAAACAACTTCATTTTCTGTTCCTTATTTGTGGGATTTTTTATAAAGTACCTAAACCTAGGTAATAGGATTGACCATAGACTCACACATTGATAGGGTCTCTATCGAAATGAGATAAAAGCAGTGCAGTAAATTGATTTAAAGTCTTTAAGTTTAAAAATTTTCCTCACCCACATGGTTCTTTGTTTATATAATTTTGATGGCGTTACTGTATCATCTTTAAGATACCGAGTGCTCTCTTTGAAATTTTTGAGCTCTCCAAATGTTGTTGTTATTTCAGTCGATTGAGGGTGGTCACAGGACACTTAGCATGATAAAAAAAAAATATACCTCTGGAAAATTAGTTTCAGGATAAAGATACATGTACTTCTGGAGAGTTAGTTTCAAGATACTAATAAATATACCTCTGGGAAGATAGATTTTCTAATGAGCTAGAATATCTTTCAGTGAAAATAGATCCATTCATATCTCATTTTCATTTGAGTTTATTTAAAAAGAAAATGTGTTGTATTCGCGAGAAATCTCGTCTTTTCGTATTCGGGAAAGAGAATATAGGATAAGTTTTTTTTTTAATAAAAATTGTTCAAAATTTCACGAATTTTTGGGGAAGTAAATGAATAATGATCTGGGTACATTTTGTGAGAAAATAGAGCCAAATAATGTAAGGACATTAGAGCCTGAATGTTATTTACTGTTTTCTATAGAGCCAATGTGAAGGTAAGTTTTTGACCTTCTAGCTTCAAGTTGAAAATCTTTGATAAAAGTGTTTCCATCTATTATACAAATAGATATTTCTGCTTGAAACCTTCGCAATATATAGCAAATTTTATGGAGAAAAAGAATTAAATGAGATATGTTATGAGTTTACTCCTCGTTTATGTTAATAAAATGGCGCCAGACGTCAAACATTCACACGGGCAAATCCGCCACCTGAAATGAAAGGAAGGTATGTTAATTTCTGCATGCTATTTACTTATCAAACTTTCTGTGTATGCCTCTAAAACTCTTATGGTGGCTTTCTTAATGTGTAAATAATACTTTGCAATATGAAAATGAAAATTATGAAAAAAAAAAATACAGAAATAAAATAAATGTTAAAAGTGGGAGAAAAAAAATGTAATATTTTATTTAAAAAATTATTCACATGCATATTGTAAAGATTAAAATTATTGTATTGACACAAACAAGTAGTAAGAAAATGTAATAATTGAGGAACACCAAAGTCGACCAAAATTTAATCTTATAAAAATTCAATGAATTTACAAAAACGACATCCCAGGGGAATTTACGAAGACGCATGTAGTCCGTAGCCATATCATCAATTTATATATTACAACACTAATAAAAGCTAGAATAATCAATATGCGAGGAGCGTAGACAGTTCATTATTGACGAGCACCGAGAACACTAAAAATCAATAAAATTAAAAACTTAATTTTTTTTTTCTTTTTAAATTCAAGTTACTAACTCTAAGAAAAACTTACTAAGGTTCTAACATCATCTCTTAACACTTTCCAAAAAGAAAAGAAAAACAACAGTTCATGACTGATGAATTAAAGAAAATAAAAAAAATAGCGCAGAAAGAAAAAATCACTGAAATTCAATAAGCGGAATCACAGCAACTTGATTCCCATATCATCACTTTGAACTCTCCAGAGCCAAATAGTAATAAATGTTAGTGCATAAATAGTTCACTATTGATTACTAATGAAAACACTAAAAACCGTATAATTGAATATTTTCAGAAAAAGGCACATAAGTCCACAAAGCGACATGTTGTTCATGTTTTTTAATTTTTTTAATTTTAATTTCTCATTACTTCTTATATTGTTAATTGATTTCCTTATTTTCTTTCATCACTAGGACATTTTTTCCGGTTGAAGCCTTTGGGCTTGTAGCATCTGGTTTTTCCAACTAGGGTTAAAGCTTTGCTATTAATAATAATAATAATAATAATAATAATAATAATAATAATAATAATAATAATAATAATAATAATAATAACTTTTGGATGTGAGTGCATTTCCTACAAATAATTTATTCAAATACTTTATTTGTGTATTCAAGAGATATATAGCCAGATCATAAGGTGAGTTCCTTTCATGTGGGTTTAACTAATGTCTGTAAATGACATAAAACTTTCGTGATTCATTTAATTGTATTTTTCATTCAAATCAGTATATTCAAATTAACGTTATTTTTAAGAAATAACTTTTTTATTTCACTTATTTGGTTACGAAGTCTGGTGTAACTTGTCTGGGTATGCTGTACGAGCCACATGGGCTATGAGCACGAGATATTACATAATGTTTATGTTTTCACTTGGTTAGAATGTGCATGAAATTTCTCGAAAAAGATTTACCCTTTTCATTAATGTTCCTAGGAGTAGGTGGACGGAGATAGTTGATTGAGAGTTGCTTTGCTTGTGCGTTGGAACCAGTCTGCTACTTGACTAGTTGGCAACTTTGACTTCATAAAGCCTGCCCTCCACACCCCATTCTTCCAGTAGGCCGGACTGGAAGATTCTGGAATTAATGCAAGTCCATATATAAGCCCCATGAATGAAAATTCAACAGAAGAGATCTAGCCTGTCCCTTTGAAAGAGCCAAGTTCACCCTCTCTCCTTTAAAGTGCTTCAAGTGTGTGCCCTCTCATACAGGATTAACCATTTCTATCCAACATATATCGTTTGTAGTGTGTTCAAACGGTGACAAATCCATTGAATGATATTTCAAGTATATTTTGTTAATACAAGTACTTGTTCAACATAAATTTTTGTAACTGGCCCTATGATATTCAGGTTGATAGTGAAGTGTATTTATTTTATTTATCTGCTCGGAACTCTCGTGTGACCCAAAATAAGTATGTTTAACAGTTACATTTAGGTAAATTTCATTTAGATTTTAATTGATAGGGTGTTAAAGTGTTAACTATTTTCATTTATTATCGAAATTATATATTTTCATTGGGTGATTTCCAGTGAAACAAGTGACTGTATAATTTTTTCAGTGTCTTTCTATTGTCTTAGCCTAAGGTTTTCTTCAGATTTAATATTTTGAGTAATTTAATTTTTATGTTGATTTTTATTTTGCATTATTGTTTAACTTTTTATAGAATATACTGATTTTTATAAAGTGTGTATTTTTCCGATTAACCATATGTCTAAACAGTGTTTGCTCGTATCCCTGCCTAAGAATCTAAGTAAGAGGTT
>NC_090728.1:2321177-2358677 GCF_036898095.1 Palaemon carinicauda
GTGTGTGTGTGTGTATATATTAACGAAGTGAAAGAGTTTGCTCATCGAAATGATCAGCAAAGCTATGTTATTCACGCCCAACCACACTAAGTTGGTTTGCTGGGAGCAATCAGACCAATATCTTCTACCATCACCAATTTTCAACAGTCAGCGTTGTGAACAAAACTGGCATTTAGTCACATATGAATAAAACAACCCTGTCTCTACCCAAGAACCCAGAGGCAGAAGAACAACTGCCCAAGTTGGTAGTGATAAAAATTCTGGACTAGAGAGGGTAACTGAAGCTTGAAACAGACAACGTGTGGGCCCTTCCTATGGAAGAGGATCCTGCTGTGTTATACAAACTGAGATATAATGAGAATGAGTGAAATTAGAACACCAGAATCCTATATAGAGTAAAATAGAGCCATATTCCACCAGTATTTATTGCCCCATGAGGTGGTAGGTTCTGTTAGGTGCCAAAAATGAGATTATTGATTGAAGAATGCATAGGGACAAGTTTCTCCTTGAATTGTGTTCCAATTCGAGAAATGTATGTCTCCTGTTAGGAAACCAATAAAAACGTGATATTGTTTTACCAACACTCGTCGCCTCAACATCTTCTCAAGGAAACCACCGATTTTCTACTGCATATATGATCAAATAATCGGTGATACGTCACCAGAAGTATGTCATCGAAGATAGCTTTTTTTGCTTGCTTCACATTTTCAAGGACCTAAAGTATTAAAGCTCTTCGTTAGTTATTTAAAACAAGGATTATTATTATTATTATTATTATTATTATTATTATTATTATTATTATTATTATTATTACCAGCCAAGCTATAACCCTAGTTGGAAAAGCAAGATGCTATAAGTCAAAGGGCTCCAATAGGGAAAAATAGCCCAGAGAGGAAAGAAAATAAGTAAATAAATGAATGTCGAGAACAAATTAACAATAAATCATTCTAAAAAACAGTAACTACGTCTAAACAGATATGTTATATATAAACTATAGAAAGACTTATTTCAGAATGTTCAACATAAAAACATTTTCTGCAACTTTGAACTTTTGAAGTTCTACTGATTCAACTACCAAACTAGGCTGGTCATTCCACAACTTGGTCACAGCTGGAATGAAACTTCTAAAGTACTGTGTAGTATTAAACCTCATGATGGAGAAGGCCTGGCTATTAGAATTAACTGCCTGCCTAATATTACGAACAGGATGGAATTGTCCAGGAAGATCTGAATGTAAAGGATGGCCAAAGATTAATATTTAGATCAGGAATAAGAAATTTAATAGACCGTAAGTTTCTGTCCAACAAATTAAGATGAGAATCAGCAGCTGAAGACCAGACAGGAGAATAATACTCAAAACTAGGTAGAATGAAAGAATTATAACACTTCTTCAGAATAGATTGATCGCCGAAAATCTTGAAAGACTTTCTCAATTAGCCAAGTTTTTGTGCATTGGAAGAAGACACAGACCTAATGTGTTTCTCAAAAGTAAATTTTCTGTCGAGAATCACACCTAAAATTCTAAAAGAATCATACAAAGTTAAAGAAACATTATCAATACTGAGATCCGAATGTTGATGAGCCACTGTCCTTAACCTACTTACAATCATACATAGAGTTTTGTTAGGATTCAACTTCATACCCCATAATTTGCACCATGCACTAATTTTAACTAGATCTCTATTAAGGGATTCAGCAACCTCAGATCTACATTCAGGGGATGGAATTGATGCAAAGAGATTAGCATCAGCTGCATATGCAACAACCTTATTTTCTAAACCAAACCACATGCCATGTGTATATGGTATGAAAAGTAATGGGCCATGAACACTACCCTGTGGAACACCAGATATCACATTCCTATACTAACTATGATGCCCATCAACAACAACCCTTTGAGATCTATTACTTAAAAAATCAATAATAATGCTAAGAAACGACCCATTCACTCCCAACTGTTTGAGTTTGAAAACAAGGGCCTCATGATTAACACGGTCAAAGGCAGCACTAAAATCAAGGCCAATCATACGAACTTCCTGACCACAATCAAGGGATTTCTGTACAGCATTGGAGATTGTGCGAAGGGCATCACATGCTCCAAGGACTTTACGAAAACCAAATTCCAAACTAGGGAATAGATGATTACCTTCAGCAAACCTTTAAGATATTTTGCCAAAAGACGTACAACATTTTAAATGATATGAGAGTTATGGAAATTTGGCGGTAATCAGTTGGACTTGAACTACCACAAACACATTTACAAAAAGGAGTTACATTCCCAATTCTCTAACAAGTGCTAAAAACTTATCCTCTTGCTAACTTGCACAAAATAACAGATAACTTTGGAGCTAGGAAATCAGCAGACGTTAATAAAAACAAAGGAAAAATACCATTTGGGTCTACACCTCCATAAGTATCAACGTCCATCAACAGAGCTTTAATTTCATGAGATCGAAAAGCTAAACCAGTTAGTTTAGCCTTAGGAAAACAGGAATGAGGAAGTTCAAGGTTTTCATTACTCTGTTTACTGTTAAAAACATCAGCCAAAAGGGATGCCTTTTCCTTTGGACAGTGAGTGACTGAGCCATCAAGTTTAAGTAAAGGAGGAGCTGTTGCATCTACACCAAAGAGTGCAGATTTAAGGATAGACCACCACTTATGTTCCTGAGTTGTACCAGAAAGGGTTTCTTTTATGGTTAAATTGTATTCCTTTCCAGTTGAGGCATAAACTTTTTGAGCAAAAGCTCTAAGCTGAGTAATGTTATTACAGGTCAAATCTGATTTGTCACCCTTCCAAAGATGATAGGCCTCCTGCTTATCCAAATAAGCACACGTACAATTATCATTGAACCACTTTTGTCCTTCACTCAGTACCTTAGCACACGAGAAGGGAAAGGCCTATCAATTATGTTGACTAGCTTCTCATTCAAAGTGGTAACAGAATCAACACTACTATATAATTGTGACCATTTAAATTCTTGCATATATGAAGAATATAAATATTCTAAGTTAAATAACAATACTATATTCATGTGAAATATGCATCATTTATACCTTCAAAAATTTATTCTATTTACCTTTTCAAGGTTCTGTGTTACATGGTAAATCTTAGCAATCCATGTTTGCCAACGGTTATACTCTTATTACTCCTGGAGCCAAGGGGTGTTCGCATGCTAAAAAGGGCCCCTAGGTCACTCACTATTTTCTGAAAGAACATCACCTGGGGCATCATTTTAGCGAGGGTAGACATTCTGAAACCCGGCAGTAATCTTGCTAGGGATGGTTTTGTAGCTATTGACCATACTAAAAATTTCCGCAAAAATTTGGGGTAGGGGAAATTCAAATCTTAATAACTCAGTAAGGAAATAAGCTATTTGCATGAAATACCCATCAAAATGTAGCTTATAGGGCATGCTACAAGATGAAAGTAAGAAATATTAAAATAGGTCAAGGTCAAGGTCACCAGAGCTCAAGCAATGACGTAATTTGACACTTGCTCAAAATCTGGGCCTCTAAAAACTTAAAGTTAAACCAGAATCCAGTTGTAAACTAATTCATTCTTTTATTTGTAGATTCTAGTAGAGTACTACATAGGATAGTTTTTAAAAATTATTTGAAGAAAAAAAACACACACTTTAACCCTTTTATTTTCAAGTCAAAATATCGAAAAAAAATGGCAAAAATGCGATTTTTCAAAATTTTATGCTAGTTATGTTGGCTATTTGAAAGCGTATCAAAAGAGATTAAAGCAGCCCCAAATCTTAAACAGCACATGATTAAATAGTAAGAAACCTATCATAATGTCACAATGTCTAAAACCTGTCTTTTAACCCTCTAAGGCCCAAGACGAAAATATTTGAAAATCGGAAAAATGCCATTTTTAAACTAAACAATTTGATATGATGAATCGTTCAAATAATCAAAGGAAATTAGTTGCTGGTGACACATGGTTATCATGCAGAACCCTTAGGGGTAAAACCAAACTATTAAAAACATCCTCATTGCAAACACTGACGTTTTGCAACCCAGGAAAATTCTTTTATGAAAGTGGAGCTGACATCCAAACCACCATTCAATGTGATTAAATCTATTCTGTATGATGATCTATCCTACATTCTTGCACCCCTTGCCTGAAGCTTGGCATTGACAGTAAGGGCAGCACCTGATGCCACGCTTCCCGCAGGAACAACGTTTTGTTGCACATGAAGTGCATGTGCATGGCATAGGAAAGTCAGATGGCATCAAAATTTGATCCCGCACTGGACGCAATAGGCCATCCTGCTCAAAGAAACCAAAGTCTCTGGGATCAAGATGTGGATTATCCAAAAAGTGTGTCTGCATGTATGACCCATAGACAGCCCTTTGGATATGGCCTTTGATCAATCTGCTGGTTGGTGGAAGGTCTAGGATTGTTTTGGAACTGTGGTGAAATACACGGTATCTGAGGTGGTCCATTGTTTGACAATCACCTGGTGCTTTCAATGGATACACCTGCACCAGAAATTTTTCCACTAAGGTGAAATCTGTATCATATGGACCCCCTCATCACATGCCACCGGGAGGTGGGTCTACTCTAGTTTCCCAAGACTTTCCTGGAAGTTTTTTAATGCAGTATACACCGTTGCATGTTCTGTCACTGCATAGGGTAATACTGGTAAAAACCCTATTATCTTTATAGGAAGGTTCTCATTAGTGACCAAAGAGTTAAAGGCACTCCAGGATGGCATGGTCTGCTTTTCACAGGTCTCACCAACCTCATCATCACACAGGTCCATCCTACTTATTACCCAGGCGACATCCTTTGCCCTAACCTGCTTATATTCACCCTCATCCATCTTGAAATGCTCCTCAGGTACTTCATACAAAGTTGAAAGAGTTGGTTTCTTTGATACCTTGTAGTATTTCCTGAGAATCTGGAAATTTAGTTCTTCTTTAAATTGTCGATCCCTGTGCGATACATTCGTCTCTGATCTTTTGGGCTTACCATTCCTAGTTTCAGGCTTGTCCTGCATTAGGACCATTACCGTATCATGGCTACCCCCTATGCCCGACAACGTGCCTTCCTCATGATCAAAATTATCGAAAGCCCCCATGGTAAACTCTTTGCCATCAAAATTACTAGGAAGAGGGGCCCCGCCCTGACTGGATTCAATAACATATGATGCCATGTCAGGATGATAACGCAGGATTTCATCATAACTTATCGCCAGCCCAAACCTATTGAGACTTGATACCAATAATTCAGACCTACATGCATTGTAAACAGCTTCAGAATTCAGCATATGAAGGGGTGTACGTTTTCTACCATTGATCAATATGAAAAATATCACTTGGAACACAGACAAGATCTTATTATGCTTAGCAGTTTCTGAGTCAATTTCATAATCTTCCAGATTTGCATCAGTGCCTTCTCCATCATCACAATCAATATCAACATCAAACAATCCTGAGAAGAAATGTCCAACCTGATCTGGAAGGACTATAGCATTGTAGGCATCCTCTAATTCAGTGCAGTCACAAAATTTGTCATCAATTTCAAAGTCATGTTTCATAATGCACTGTCGTAACAACCTGCCACAACGTTTCAAAACATCAGTGTTAATGTCACAATCGTTTCCACCAGACGTGTCTGATTGTACCTGCGGTGTATTAGCACCTACCCTGAAAAACATTGTGGGCAACCTACTAGAACCTGGAGGCGAAAAAAAGGACAACTCATTTTTGTACACACTGATTAGGTACATTTTCACATCTCTGTTTGTAAACTTGTAGTTCAGTTGCTTTTCATTAGAAAACATGTTGCAACGATCGGCTACAAATGACAGGTCGTAAGATTTCCCAGTGTTCAAGTCAGATTCTATATCTTTCAACACATTCTCAAATATATACAACTTCTGCTAACCAGCTGATTGCGACCCTGAGAGTTTCTCTCCTTTTCGTATGTAGTTCCGAACACATGTCTTATGGCAATACAAATCAGCTCCGAATACTGTATTTGCATCCTACAAGTCTGAAGTTTTGATATATACCTCGTCCTGCAGAAGCAAAGCTGCTTTCAAAAAGGCATCAGCCCTCCCTTTTTCTGAGATGCGATATTTTAATTAATTATTGTTGTGTTTGGCATTCCCACAGATTACACACTTTTGTGAGAAAATGTCAACGTCATCAGGCTTACATACAGGATCTCTACAAGCAATAGATGATCTCCTAGACCTAGAATCTGAGTGAGATGAGCCCTGCTGTGTACCTGGATCAGGAGACTCTGGACAGCCTGCTAACCTAATTCTATCAAGGGTCTTCTTCAGAGTATATTGTTTATAACAGTCATTACTTATGTGGTAAACAATTTTACTATTGTCGACCTGTTTCAATCTATCACAAACAACACCCTTTCGTATAGATGCTGCTTCAGCAATACGTTTTCTGCCGTTATCACTGCTGGTGGTATTAAGGTGTGGCTGATCCGTTTGGCAAATGATGCATTTTTCTATATCAACAGGCGGATGTGGGCTTGGTGATGGTGTTGATCTCCTCAAGCGTTTAGTTGGTAAACTAGCCATCTCACACATGCACAGAATAGCCTGAAATCAACAGAGGAAACTTTCTTACTACTAACCCCCTGACATTAATTTCTAATGTGTATGCAATTTATCTATGTACATGTATGTTATTTATATATGTGTATGTATAATGTACACCCAAGATTTTGAAATGGAATGCAACATCATCTCATCTCTTCACATCAAATGCCCAATGGCTTTAAATTTCATGAAATAGTAAGAGAGTACCCACTCAAGGAAGGCTACATGATGTATTTTAATCTAATCTAGCCATCTATATGTACTCACCTAGAAATGCATGATTTCCATGAAAGAAACTTAGGGACTTTGATGAGTGGCTTCATTGACACAAGTAAAATGTACAGTGTAGAAAGTGGGGATTCCCTATAAAGGTGCTGACTCACTGATTCACAGGCCTCTGCATGTATGGCCCAATGCACAGGGAGTAAGTTCAGGTCACAGGCAGTAGATTAAAAACTGTGAATGATAAGTGAAAACACTTTCAACACCATTCTTTCAACGTCTACCTCCTACCCCCTACCCCCTACCCCCTACCCCCTACCCCCTATCCCCTTACCCTTACCCTCATGGCCCCTCTGTTCCCCTCTAAAAAGACATTTATAGGTTTCTTACTATTCTTAATCCTGTATTTTCTAAAGTTTTGGGGTGTTTTTATCTCTTTTGATACACTTTCAAAAAGCTCACATAACATGCACAAAATTTGAAAAATTGCATTTTTGGCATTTTTTTTTTTTTCGATATTTTGACTTGAAAATAAAAGGGTTAAAGTGTGTGTTTTTTCTTCAAATAATTTTTTAAAACTTTCCTATGTAGTACTCTACTAGAATCTACAAATAAAAGAATAAATTAGTTTACAACTGGGTTCTGGTTGAATTTTAAGTTTTTAGAGCCCCAAATTTTGGGCAAGTGTCAAATAACGTCATTGCTTGAGCTCTGGTGACCTTGACCTTGACCTATTTTAATATTTCTTACTTTCATCTTGTAGCATACCATATAAGCTACATTTTGATGGGTATTTCATGCAAATATCTTATTTCCTTACTGAGTTATTAAGATTTGAATTTCCCCTACCCCAAATTTTTGCGGAAATTTTTAGTATGGTCAATAGCTACAAAACCATCCCTAGCAAGATTACTGCCGGGTTTCAGAATGTCTACCCTCGCTAAAATGATGCCCCAGGTGATGTTCTTTCAGAAAATAGTGATATACCTAGGGGCCCTTTTTAGCATGCGAACACCCCTTGGCTCCTGGAGTATATGAGCTGATGAGTAGCTTGGTGGAGTAATGAGAGCGTTGGCTGTGGAGGAAATGCCCCCCTAAATCTCAATGAAGTCATTGGCAGGGTGACAGACTGGGTTTAAGGCAATGGACAAACTGTCTCTTCGGCTTGGCAGTTGATCTTACTAAAATTAGTATAGGCCGGCAGAGGTCACTTGCCTTATTTAGATATGCACTGCGCATGACAAAGAACTGGCTATCACATGATGTATCTAGATAATGAATCCTCTATGGATTTAGTCAGTCATGGATAGAGAAGATGAAAGAATGGCCCCCAGTCCCTGGCGTAGTGGGTTGCTAAAAATCTCCCAGTTGATAAATACTAAAGAAAAATATAAAGTAAGTAATTGGAATGTTATAACAATAATTCATATTTGGAAGTTATAGGAAATGGAGAGGGAATTTACGAAATATAGTCTAGAAATCTTGGCCCAAAGAGAAACACGGGGTAAGGGGATTGGTAAAGAAACTTTAGACCAAGGCTATATACATATATCTACTCAGGAAGAACTGATGGAGTTAGATGAGAAGGGTTAGGAATGATGATGACACCAAAAGCAAAAAAGGCAATAACGGAACTGAGAGTTGTAAATAGTAGATTGTTACTAGCAAAGTTCAAATCAAAGCATTGCAATATGAGCATTATAGTTTGCTATACCCTACAGAAGGGAAACAGGAATACTATGAAGAACTGCAGAGTATAATAGATGAGATCACTGAGAGAGATATGAAAATTGTGATTAGAGACTTCAATGCTAAAGTTGGAAGGTAAGGGATAGAGAATGTGATAGTTGTCGAAGGTCTTGGCTAAGTAGCAAATGAAAAGGGAGCACATTTCTTAGTTTCTGTTCAGCAAACCATCTTGTCATTGGAGATATTCTTTTTCAACACAAGAACATCCACAAGTATAAATGGACTTCACCATGTGGCAACTACAAAAATATGATAGATCACATTGCCATTAATAAAGAGAGAAGGAGAACTCTCAGTAACATAAGAAGCTACAGAGGTGCATATATTGGTAGTAATCCCTAGGTTCCTCATTGCCATACTGAAATACAACTGAAAGCACCCAACAGGAAGGTACATAGAATACCTAGGTTTGACACAACTAAGCTTTTACAAGAAGAGCACAGAGAAACATTTGCAAATGAATATAGAAATCTTTTTGCAGTCTTAGAGACTCTAAGAGACGAAGAGGAAAAGTTAATGAAGAATGGTGTGATATTAAGAACATATATCAGTTAGTTGGTAGTGAAATCTTGGGGCACAGAGTTGCAAGGAGAAACCCATGGATATATAATGATACTTGGAATACTATAAAAAAGGAGACAAAGACAGAAATTGTTGAAATTTTTCAAGGAAGTCATGAAAATTACAAGGTAGAGCATGCTAAGTATTCCAATATTGGTAGTGAGGTCAAAAGATAAGCCTAGAATGACTAGAAAGAATATCTAGACAGTAATGCAGATGAGGCTGACAAAGCTATGAATTCAGAGGGTGGCTATGGTGTAAGAATTGCACATAGAATTATTAATGAAATCTCGATTGGGGCAAAAAAAAAAAATAGAAGCGTATACCCATCAAAAAGAGAGATGGGTCTATCATAACAACAGAAGATGAAGAAGACAACGTTGGATTGAACACTTTAGTGAGTTTATGAATAGGAGATATGAAGGGAATAATTTAATTGATATTTCTGAAGCTGAGGAAGACCTTAATGTTCCCATGAATTCAATGTGTTTGAAGTCGAAGCTATCCTCAAAACTTTAAAGAGATGGAAAGCCTATGGATACAATGGAATAACTGCCGATTGGAATAACTCCCAGACTAATTACAAGATTATTTTGTAGAATGTGGGATGAAGAGGCCAAACCTGATGAATGGGAATTAGGAGTGTTGGTGAAAATGGCAAAAAAAGGGAGACCTGACTGATTGCAATAAATGCAGAGGCATCATACTTACGTCAGTTGTAATGAAAATATATAGTATGCTTATTCTAAGGAGATTAGAGAGAAAGATTGATGAAAAGCTGAGAGATGAACAAGCAGGATTTAGAAAAGGTAGAAGTTCCTCTTAAATATGTAAATTTGATCAAGTCTGTCCATGAGCATAGCAAGTGCTAAGTTAATGTTAATAAAGTCTTAACGAATAAATTTCCAGTGAACAACAGAGTACTTCAAGGGAATGTGTTTTCACCTATATTATTAATCCTCCTCATGAATTCTGTAATGAGTAGAACTGTTGGAGATGGTATAGAAGGATTGGACTGGATTGGTGATAGGAATTTAGTAGACCTGGAGTATGCTGATGATGCTCTCCATGTTAGCAGAACACCAGAGGATTTGCAATGATTGCTTACCGGAATGCATGAAATATCACACGAGGTTGGGCTGAAGTTGATTAGAAGAAAGACAGAGATGATAACAGAATATGTAATGGAAGATGAAATATCATTGGGAGGAGAAAGGATTAATAAGATAGAATCATTTAAGTATTTAGGAACTATGACCTCCAATACAGGGTCTTTAAGATTAGAGTTAAGTGAAAGATTGAAAAAAGAAAATCAGAGATTGGCTGTGTTAAGTAAGATTTGAGAATTAAATCGCCTAAATTTACATATAAAATCAGACTATATATCAGTTTAAAGAGATCAGTGTTACTCTATGAACATGATTCATGGTATGACAATGAATCAATCTACAATAGATTTAGTAGATTTGAGAACAAAGCTTTCATAAGGATATTGGGAGCTGAATGACAGGACAGGATTATAAATGAAACTATAGGAGAGATTATTTGAGTACCATATGTGGATGAGATCATGGTGAGGGGTAGATGGAGATGGTATGGGCATACTCTTCGCAACCCCCCCCCCCCCTCCCCCCCAAGAGAGATTAGTTCACCAAACGTTCAGCCAGGCTCCACAAGTCACTAAAAGAGTTGGAAGATCCAGGCCTACATGGCTGAGGACTATGAAGCTTTAAGTGGAAGATGATGAATGGATAAGTATTGAATTGAAAGCTCAAGATGGAGACGACTGGCGAAATCTAACTGAGGCCCTTAGCGTCAATAAGCATAGGAGGAGATGAAGATGATGATGTACCAACCGTGTGTCACACGATCGTACATAGTAACAACATTTCTCTTTTTTGTATATAGTCTCCTTTGTATTTTTGCTCTCCCCTCGCACTGATAACGACCTGAATCAACTTGTCTGTTTTTCTCACCGTTAAATGTTAACAGAAACCGTTGTCTCGTCACAATGACCTTTTCAAGAACAAAATATTTGCCTTGTCAATATTTGAACTCAGATCGTAATTTATTAGGTCTCCTTCCTCAATGGCTAGGGTGACCTCAGGTACATCCTAAGTCACAAGTTTTAAAGGTTACTGAGGTGTGGCAACAGCTGCAGTAGCAGAAGAAAGAAGTATAACAGGGAATCAATATTTCTGAAAACAGTATACATACATTTGAATTATTAATGACTGCATTAGATATGAGAATATAAATCTTTCGACAGAACATGTTTTGTGAAAAAAAAAAAAATACAGAATTGAGCTACTTTATTTAATACCCCATTCAATCCTTCCGTCTTGGGCTTTTTCAGACGGACAATATGTTCGGAAATAAACTAAATTCTTTCGAGATCCACCTATCCTTTTCTCTTCGATCCCTCTCTGCTGCATGGCCGCTTTTCAATTTTGTCAGCCACCCATAACTGGTATGGATTAATTTTAGCCTGGAATTTAAACGATATCCTGTCAAGGACAGGTCAGGAGACTGATTTTTTTTTCATTAAGGAGCTATGTTTTCCTTGCCGTTTCCTTGAATTCCACGAGGCTCCTATCATGATAAAACGGTGTTCCTGCAGCCACTCGGCCAGCACCACGTTTTGGAGATCTTTAGAAGGACACATGGACTTGTATTCCTTTGCATCTGA
The DNA here is from genome assembly GCF_036898095.1 of Palaemon carinicauda. NCBI lineage: Eukaryota > Metazoa > Arthropoda > Malacostraca > Decapoda > Palaemonidae > Palaemon > Palaemon carinicauda. Next base: position 2,332,980 of record NC_090728.1, read on the forward strand.
AAACTAATCCCATCCATCTTCTCCACATTATTAGAAGAAAGGATGGCCTTGTATTCAATCACTTGGTCGTCCTCAGAAAAGATACAGGCCTCTTCCCTGAGCTTGGTGGTAAGCACCAGTTTTTTCTGTTCTTGAGCAAACGACAACAATTAAAAGCTTTCTCTGTACAAATGTGCACAGTTCTATTGAATACAAAATCCTATAAATGCAGAGGAGAAAGATCCCTGGGTAGCAGATGGGGCAGTAGAGGAAGCAGATTGATCTATACTGGAGGCATCCTTGTAGGTCATCTTCATAATCTTCTTTCTCAAGATCTGCTTTCTTTGAGGTTTACATGACATCTTTAAATATATGAAGCAGAAGCAAGGGGTCATCTTGAAGTATAAAGGCAATGTGAATAGAATTGCCATTAGGTACAAGGTGACAGCGAGGAAAGCAGCTATGTAAATTTATGTCATCCGGAAGAGAATACTGACCCCAAATTTTTCTTCTTCTTCACTTGATTTCCCGGAGCTGACCCGACTTGATTGTTGCTGGGCCTCGGTTTTGGAGCCGGGATTCCGTTTTGTAGCCAGGCTTCGTTTTAGAACTGGGCTTTGTTTTGTAGCTGGGCTAAGTTTTGGAGCTAGGCTTCATTTTCAAGCTGAGATTCCGTTATGGAGCCAGGTATCGTTTTTGAGCCAAGATTCCGTTATGGAGTCTGTGATGTGCATCTGGGTGTGCTGCCAAATCGTAGTTTGTCCATGTGTACTTCAACACACCTCTTGCATTACATTAATGATAGTACATTGCTTTACATGCCTGTCGATATTCGTAGTGTTATAAATATTTACGTATGCATTACAATGTAACCTCTACATCGTGTGTCATAACATGACATCATATGATAGTTGCTGAGCTCCGACTGCATATCCTTTTGCATTGAAAAACATATGCAGACATTAGCAACACGTCAACCAATTTCATGATTCGGTTAATATCTAACACAATTGATGGCAATTTGACCATTTGTGGTGTGAGTTGGAGTCGTAATGAGAAAACATTTTACCAGTAGGACATGTGTGTCCTTAGTTTAAACCAATATCTCACTTCGTATGACTACAGGAAACTGAGCTAAATGCTGAATGTTGTGCACACTATCAAAGGAATTTTCATAGTCCAGAAAATGCCATGAAAAATTATATCTATATTCTACGTATTGCTGTACCACATGTCTTTAAATGAAAATTTAGTTAGTACAGCTTCTACCTTTTCTAAATCTTGCTTTTTGATCTCTCAGCTTTTCGTCAATCTTTCTCTCTAGTCTCTTTAGAATAAGCATACTATATATTTTCATGACAACTGACGTAAGTGTGATGCCTCTGTAATTATTGCAATCACTCAGATCTGCTTTTTTTTGCCATTTTCACAAACACTCCTAAATCCCATTCATCAGGTTTTGCCTCTTCACACCACATTGTACAAAATAATCTTGTAAGTCTCCTGGGAGTCACTTCGTTTTCGCGCAATATCATCTTAGCGGTTATTCCATTGTATTCAGGGGCTTTCCATCTCTAGTTTTTTTTATTGATATATTCCACTTCGAACGCACTGAATTCATGTATAACCACATCAAGGTCTTCCTCAGCTTCAGGAATATCAATCAAATTATTCCCTTCATATCTCCTATTCATAACCTCATTAAAGTGTTCCATTCAACTTTGCCTTTCTTCATCTTTTGTTATAATAGATCCCTCCCTCTTTTTGATGGGTAAATGCTTCCTCTTCTTTGCCCCTGTAGATATTTCATTTATAATTCTGTGAGCAATGCTTATAACATAGCCATTCCCTGATTTCATAGCTTTGTCAGCCTCATTTGCTTACCTGTATAATTATTCTCTTTTGACTTCATTATCAATGCTGGAATACTTATCATGCTCTACTTTTAAATTTTATAACTTCCTTGAAAACATTCAACAATGAATTTTTTTTCTTTGTCTCCTTCTTAAAGTATCCCAAGTATTATTTGATATTCATGGTTTACTCCTTGTAACTGCATGTCCAAAAATTTCACTACCAACTGATTGATATGTGTTCATTGTATAACACCATTCTTCATTAATTTTCTGTTCTCTTGTCTCTTAAAGTCTCTAAGACTGCAATTCAATTTCCATATTCAATTGCAAAGGTTTGTGGTCTTTTTCTAGAAGCTTATTTGTATCGAACCTAGGTATTCTATCTCCATTTCTATTGGGTACGTTTAGTTTTAGTTTCAGTGTGGCAATGGGGAACTGGTGATCACTACCAATATCTTCACCTGTATGGCTTTTGGCATTTCTCAGAGTCCTCCTTCTCTTTTTATAATGGCTATGTGATGTATTAGATTTTTGTAATTGCCACATTGTGAATTCCATGTATAGTTTTGGATGTCCTTGTGCTGGAAAATGGTACCTCTGATAACAAGATTGTTTGTTGAACAAAACTTTACAAAATTTGCTACATTTTCATTTGCACTTTCTCCATACCTTGATTATTCCTTCTAAATTCAGCATTGTAGTCACCAATCAGCATTTTCATATCCCTCTCTATGATCTCATCTATTTCACTCTGCAGGTCTTCATAGTATTCATCTTTCTTCAGGGGAATCATTTATTAGTGCATAGCAAACTATAATGCTCATATTGCACTACTTTGATTTATACTTTGAAAGTAACAATCTACTATTTACAACTCTTAGTTCCGTTATTGCCTTTTCTGCTTTTGGTGTCATCATCATTCCCAACCCTTCTCATCTAACTCCATCATTTATTCCTGTGTAGACATATATGTTACCTTGGTCTAAGATTTCTTTACCAATCTCCTTACAACGTGTTTCATTTAGGGCTAAAATACCCTAACTATATTTCATAAATTCATTCTCCCCTCACTGTAACCTCCCTATTTGATTCATGAAAAAAGCATACTATTATTTAGAACGCATGAATGACTAAATCGGCCCTATATTAAATAGCCATACATACAAAGTCACGTTTTATAAGTATGATAACCAAATGATAGGTTAGGATCTCTCAAGGTTTAGTTGAATATCACTACCCATTTCATTACAACAATTTTTTTTAGCATTTGGTTAACAATTATCATGCTTGGGTTAACTTTTATTAGAATAAATTGTTTATAGGACAATAACTTTTAGGTATAATGATAAAGAAATCCAGATAATTTCAATGATCAATCTAGGATCCACTGGGAAAACGCATGCCTTTATTAATAAAAAAAAAACGGATTTTGAGCGAAGCGAAAAATCTATTTTTGGGTGTGATGGCCATGACATCCTAATGGAAGGTTCCTTTAGTAGCTTCCGAAGGGTATATATGACTACAGTGATATTCCCAGAGAATCAAACCAAAGGTTTCACAGAATTCTAACTTCTGGCGCGAGAACCTTTAAAATTATTCTCAAGGGTATCGTAAATCATTAGGGGACGTATTCTTGACACGCCACATGGCAATCTGTACCCCTAATAGCTTTTACGCCTCGAGGGGGAATACGTGGCAGAATAGAAGGGTAACCGCAACAAAGATTACCCTGGTTCCCCTACTACAATCGTATCACAACCGCGCCAACTCCCTCTGGCGGTCATTCCTTGTAGCATTGAGCAAGGTGCTATAGATACAGTAGATCAGGGGGGGGGGGGGAAACCGTGAAGATCTTTTCATAGAAAAGAAGGGTGAGTCCATTAGGACATCATGGCCATCTCACCCAAAAATAGATTTTTCGCTTCGCTCAAAATCCGTTTTTTGGGCTCAAGCCATGACGTCCTAATGGAAGCATACCAGAGAATTAATGTATCTGTGGTTTTCTGTCAGTGCCTTAACCTTAGGACAATATTTCTACGGCCAAAAGGGCCAATTGAGACAAATGACGTTACCGTTATCCGTCATCATCACTAACCATAACAATGTTAGTGCTTCCTGCCCCCTGCAGGGAAGAGTCATTTTTAGACGTTAGAAAAGGGCCTCAAGGTAGCATATATTGTATGAACGAACATAAGTATACACTGAGAATACAAACGGTCTCAAGGATTGTATATATTGCGGAACCAATATCAGTGTCCTCATCCATTGATTGTAAGCATACAATGATATGAGAAATACTTACATGAGTAAGTTAAAGAACTCTGGTATTTTTTAAACATGCAATTGTTGGGCGAATTAGGACGCAACTGCATTTTAATAGACATTTATTCCTAATAAATGACTACATGCTAAATGAATGTAGCATGATAAGGAAATTATACGAGAGACATACACAGAAATTAATGTTCTCCTTTTTGAAAGGGAAAATGATGAGTGCCACTCTCCAACTGAAGAAAAGCTCTTTTAACAAGACTTTTCTTTATAATTTCTGTACATGAAATAGTCTAACAACACTGTGTACTATGTACACACGGCACTAGTGGTATCCGTATAATTTCACACCTGAGATTCTGAATAGATTTAGTGTTACCTTGGCAACACTTATTCAAAGGGAGGTCACACGAAAATTGCTGACCCCTTCTCCTTTTAATTGATAGTCCCAATCAATTTGTGTTCATCGCAGAGCTAGACGACAGGGTCCAAATAGCACCTGCCGCCACCACATAATGCTTCAATCCATAGATTTGCTTAGTATAGTGTCTGTAAGACGCATTGGACAACCTCCGATCAGTAGGTGAAGGAGGAGGCTGAAGTCCACACACTGAAAGGTTCAGTGATGAAGCAACTTTCCTCGGATCTTTTATCTGCAGGAGTACTGTCAGGATCCGCTCCGCGAAAAAGGTAGGTGAGCTTCGCCCTCAGTTGTAGGGATAGTTTGATCCAAAGTTTTCTCCTGTAAAGAGATGTTCCTCATGAAGTCTGAAGTTCTATGAAGATAGACCTTAGACGCTCTAGCAGACCTAGAGAGACATCTTCCTTCAGAGGGCAGATTCTCCAGGAGCCCCACCTCTTAGTAGGTAGGACGTCTTTAATGAGAAAGGTTAGATCAGAAAGAGATGCATTTCTCCCACTTAATGTGGCCCTCATGTCCGGATAGGGCCACTATTTCACTAACTCTAGTCCCAGAGGCTATAGTGAACCGAAAAAATAACCTTTTAGGTTAGATGCTTGAGGGAACAATCCTCATTGTTCACAGGTGAGGCATAATGTAGGACCTTGTCCAAAGACCATGAGATGGGCTTTAGTGGCATTGCAGCCCTAAGCCTGCACATGTTATCGGAAAATTATTAAAGTTTTCAATCGTTACATTTAAAGGGCATATAGAAGAGGTCTAGTCGGGGCTGACTTGCACAGAGATAATGGTCCATGGATCCAAAGATCCCATCAGGTGACCTCTCTCGCAAAGTCGGCCATACCCTTGGTGCTTACTCAAGGGTTTATATGGAGACAAGGCCGAAGGACTAGCGTTCTCATAGTATCCAAGGATACACTGCCTCCTTCCTTAAAGGCCAACGTGCTGTCGGCCGCCAGACCCTGAATATAGGGGTGGGCAGAGAAGGACAGGCAGAAGATCATGAGATTGTTTTCGGGCCCTTTTGCTTTACAAAACAATTTACTTTTTCCAAGAAGACTCGTATTGTCTTCTCGTTGACTAGACTTGTATTCTTCTAGGAATTCTATTTTGCCTTTAAGATCCCAGTCTTTTTCCTAACCGTTAAGGGCAAGGAATTCATGAAATGAAGGGATCAGGTGTACTGTGATAAATCGAAGGCAGAAAACTTCTGATCCTCCTGGATAATCCTAGGTGCATAACTAGGACTAGCCTCAGCCTCAGTTCCTTCATTAAAGGGAACGGGATGTTCTTGGGCTTTCTGGGAGCCAACAGAGCCCCTCTTCCCTGAAAGGGTCTTAGCATGTAGAGGGCCTTCCGGAGGAAATTTGATGGGCTGAACAGGAATTCTAAGTCCATCACTTCTAATGTAGAGATATGATGTCTGTTACCTCCATTAGAGGGTCCTCGTATGGGACTAAATAACGAGATAGTATCTTGATAACGCTCGTGATGAAAAGAACGATCTGCAGCTCGGGGACTTGTCCCCTTCTGAGAGGGAATGGGTCTGCGTCCGTGTACCATTCCAACTCTATTGGGTTGAACCCTAGAAGAGCATCTGCTGTCACCTTGCGGATCATATATAAACGAGCTGCTGATAGGCGCCATTCCCTTAAGGAAGGGATGGCTAGCATTCCCTAATGAAATGAGACGTCCCTTATCCTCGACAGTTTCGACGCCTCATTATCACTTCGATGCCCCAGATCAACCTGAGTAGGTCCGATCTGTGTGGAGAGAGTTTATCCACCCATTACAGGGCTAAAATGGCCTACGGGTCCGTGGCCTTTGGTCATTGTAGGGTAAGAAGAGAGGGAATGACCATCATTGGTCCTATTAGATCTCTTCGAGCGTTTGATGCGTATCTTCTCCAGCCTCTTAGCGCATCTTATAGTTGTGCACGTAGCACTGGGTCTGTCATCATCGTGAACTGGAGAGAGTTCGAAACTCCTCCCTGTTAGCGTCATGGAATCCTGACCGATTACAATAGTCTCTTGACAGACCTTGCGATCTCCTTTTACATCCGCAGGGGAAAAGGGGCGGTAGGGTGACTACAGGTTTCAATGATTTTTAAAACATTGAAGCCCCTGAGCTGGAGAGAATCGAGATTTCTTGAAGTTATTTTCATCCTCGATGTTCCGGGGCCAGATCATCTCCATGGATACTCATAGACAGTCATTTCGGGTGCTGCCCACCCCAGCCTGTCGTCCAGGGCCATCGTTGTCTGAACTCTTTCTAGGCTTGGTTTCGCTTGACTGTGTCTGCTAATTCCGTAAAGATCCTAGGACTGAAACTAGTCCGACAAGAATCTCGTCCAGGATGTATGTTATCTTCTGTAACTTGGATCCTAGGTAGGAGGGGACGGGGTGACTGACTGGAAGTTGCTGATAGACATCTTCCTGGGCTGGCTAGATTGTCAACACCCCTTACTGAATAGGGTCCTTATGTTCAGAAGGATTAACATTCTGAACTTGCTGTTCTATTGGAACTTGTTGAGTGGCGCCAAGTCCAGAATGACTCAGAGTTTTCTTGAGTCTTTCAAGTGAACACTAAACCGTCTTCATTGGAAATCGATGGACTCTACTTTCCTCACCGCTAGTATGCTCTAGAGCTCTAAGGTATACTCTTCTAGGGGGGATTTGAATATAAGAAGAGTTGAGGAAAGGATGGTGGAGGTATGTCCATTTCCATTCTAGTCTCATCTTGGTCAGACCTTGGGCTCCAGGGATCGAAGGTCCGGCGATCCAGGAGGAACTTCCCTCCTACCAGAAGCGTCTGTTTGCTTCGCATGATCCGAAGGTGTATATATCTGACCGTCTGTGGAACAATGGTCATTGTAACAGTGGGATGCTGTTTAACATCCTAAGGAGAACTAAGAAACCCTTCCGTTCTCCTTCCAGGCCATACCTGACTGTTTGCCTATATCAGCTTTTCAGTGTTTCACTGTAATAGAAGATTCCTTTCTATTGTATAAAGCATAGGATAAGTACCCCGGAAAAGAGGAGAGACACAGACGTGTAAATCCTTCCAGCCAACTGCTGCGGTCTTCCTAGTTATTGATTCCAGGGCATCCCCTTTTAAGAAGGGGCTGATGGAAGATTCTAGTCCATAAGGATAGAGTAGCGCCCTACATCCGGGGAATTAATAATGAGAATCAAGAGGCTGATGAAGAATCAGCGTAAGAAAAAAAAAAGGGGGGCGGAAAGTGGATCCCCCAAATCAGGTAGATCTCAGCAAGGGGTTGTGCTTAGAAGCACAACGTACTGGAAAACCATTCTATTGTATGGTTATGTACCAAAGATTTCTGTCTGCGATATGGTCCTAAACTGCAGGTGTACAGGGTATTGTATACCCCTATACAACTGGCATGTTACCGTCAAGGCTAGTGCTTGGGGGTAAGTTAACTGGCATAGTACTTCAGTACCGATATGGATAGCAGGTCTTCGACATATCAGTGACTTGTTGGCTGTCAGCTAGTTGCTGACAGATGTCACACCATCCTAGCCAGTATTCAATGTGACTGGGTAGTGGTGAAAACTATACGCATAGTCAGCGGATCTCTGAACCTGAGGCGACTCCTCGGGCTGTCGGCAGACCACCGGTAATCGGCGGGCTGTCGATTGAAGGTATACCAACTCAGCTATTGACTAGGGGGCGACCAAGGGCACACACTGCCGGCTCTTGGCGGCGGAGTCAGATGTGACAGTGAAACAATGACTGCTGTCGTTGATTTCACTACAAGGTGTGGCTTGATTGTGGAGTCTCTGCCCGGTGTTTGTCAGTCGGGGATTCGAGTCCCGCTCAGACTCACCAATGCCGTTAGTGTCTGCAACCTCATCTTGAGAGGCAGGGTGGGGGGGGGTTTAGACCTTAAAAACCTTTAAAAGGAACACTAAAGCGGCAGTTTTAGTAATGAGAAAATGAAATTTTCAGTCCAATTCCCGTAGAGTTTTCGCATTTTTACGAGTTCGCAACTGAACCGCATTTATGAGATAACTTTCGAAACGAAACCAACCACAGTTCGACAGCTCTAGACTGCCGTCTTGTAGGTTGGCGATTTTGGAAATAATATTGCTGGGGGGGGTGAACATGCATATATTATGTCCGTGAAAATACTCATCTTTATAACTGCAAAAGACAGCAATGCATCATCTGGTGTCCCTCCTGTAAGGAAGGGAGAACAGAAATGAGTATTCAGTTGATTATCGCATCGATAAACAATTTGCAAAATCGTCTTTTGACAAAATAGCTTAGGACAGAAAGCTAAAAGAGATAGTGGGAGACACATATCCGTGTATCCCCTGAGAGCCAATGCTGTTACTTCTCCTCAGTCTTAAGATAAGGAAATTCCTCCAACCGGGGAATTCCCTGAAGAAAAGGGGTTCGAATACCTAGGTGTAAGGAAGTGTACATGCACTGTCCCCTTCTGTGCTTAACGCTGTGAGGTAAGGAGGATTGATACACAATCAGAGTATCAAAGGAATGTCATTCTTTCGAAATAGGAACGGTAACAGCAGAAGCTCACATCCAAGATATGTTGATTAAAAATTAAAAGACATATATTTGTGTATCCTAACCCATCTATTTGCTGTAACCTCCCTTACAATATTAAATCAGGAAGTTTCCTGAACAGGGAAACTCAGGGATAAGGGCTCTCCCCTTTAGGGGTTAGAGGCGTCACACCACCAGCCCTTTACAAAATTTAATATTGCAGGGTAAATAGAATCTGATTTCAAATCAGAATATTGATGAAATATTATTCCATCAATATAGAATTGGGTTCAGCAAATATCTAGACAGGGACACCCAATATATATTGGAAATAACTACTAGTATAATCTATACGTTAGTTATCCATCTGCCGTATTTACTATACCGCAAATATACTGACTATCTGTATAGACCTATACCGTAGTTCAGCCGGCAGAAAATAAAAGACATACTTATGCATCCCAACCAATCTATTTGCTGTGACCTCCCTCACAATATTAAATCAGGGAGTTTCCTGATCAGGGAAACTCAGGGATAAGGGCTCTCCCCTATAGGGGTTAGAGGTGTCGCACCACCAGCCCTTTACGAAATTCAATATTGCAGGGTAAAGGGAAACTGATTTCAAATCAGAATATTGATGAAATATTATTCCATCAATATAGAATTGGGTTCAGCAAATATCTGGGCAGGGATACCCAAGATATATTGGAAATAACTACTAGCTGACGGCTGAGGAGGGGGGGGTCTGGGCGGCTCCGGCAACCCACCGGCAATGGTAAGGTTGCAGGACTCCAGCACAGGAAAGACAATGGCTCGGCCATCGTAAAAGAATAGAGAGGGGAGGGGAAAGGGTCCTATATGAGGTATAGGAGGGACCGGCAATGTTGCCGGATCTACACACCTTGAAGAAACTCTGTTTCAGTACCGGCACGACCACAAGCGGCAGGAGAATCATTTATTTTCCAGCTTAGGAGGTGCTAATACAATTAAGGGGACGGCAGCTCATGCCGTTCCTCTCAACAAGGGAGAAACAGAGTTCCAATGCTGGCACCATCCTAGGCCACAAGAGTATACGACTCTATAGCCTAGGGTCGGCGAGCATAGGACTAGTCTACTAGACCACAGGGAGAAGGTGGCGGCAACATTCGACCACTTCAGGTGTAGTCTAGGGAGGGCTAGCCTCCTATGCCGGCAGTTCCGCCGGCAGGGGAATGCAATCACCCCGCCGACCGACTGCCGACAAAGACTGAATACTCTAAGGTTCTGATCGAATCCCAAAACTTGCCGTCGGACGTTAAGGGATAAGACAGAAAACTCTAGGCTAGTCATGCCTGAATTCAAAATTCTAGGCCAACGCAGAGAGTTGTAGCCTAAGGCTACTCTCAGAGGGAAGAGAGATTACCCATAAATCTCTAGTGAGATTAATAACGGTTAATATAATTCCAGGAGATATCGATCTCCAGGAATGATAACCAATACACAAGGGTAACCGGGGAAATGACGAAAGTATATGTTGTCTAGGTTATGTTACCCAGACAAGACGAGATTTCGGTTACCTAAATCACCAAAACTCTGACATATACGATCGCCACGGAAAAGGGAAAAATATGCTTATAGATATCTTTACAATATATAATGCCTAAATAGCTTTCATAATAATGATTAAGCTATTTACACCGGAATGTCGTTCTGCTAACTAAATAGCACATGTACAAAGAACGACAGCGCCATGGCGACACCGGCGATCGGCGAAGATCCGCACACAATAAATACACAATTCATTGTGAGGCTGGAACTAAATTACATATTGTAAAGAATCAATACTCAACTTTCTTGATGGAGAAAGAAGCCGTAGAAGCATTAAGATTCCCAGAAATCGATCGAAATGTCAGATCGACAGGGAACACCACCGTAGCGAGTCGCTACAGATAAAGGAATGAACGCCAGAGGGAGTTGGCGCGGTTGTGATACGATTGTAGTAGGGGAACCAGGGTAATCTTTGTTGCGGTTACCCTTCTATTCTGCCACGTATTCCCCCTCGAGGCGTAAAAGCTATTCGGGGTACAGATTGCCATGTGGCGTGTCAAGAATACGTCCCCTGATGATTTACGATACCCTTGAGAGTAATCTTAAAGGTACTCGCGCCAGAAGTTGGAATTCTGTGAAACCTTTGGTTTGATTCCCTGGGAATATCACTGTAGTCATATATACCCTTTGGAAGCTACTAAAGGAACCTTCCATTAGGACGTCATGGCTTGAGCCCAAAAAGATCTTTTTGACATTTCAAGAGTGTTTTGAAGATCAAGTTACTAAACGAGAAGCCTATAGCATAGAAAAACACCTAATATGAATATCATAGCTTAACCAAGTGAGTATAAATGTAGGATTACTGAAACTAGAAGTAAATTACCATCATATTCCGAATTAAACTCAAAAGGGAAAAAATTTACTTAAAACAAAAGGAAAAAAATCCTTGTTATGAATCTAAATTAGTGATCATTTTATAGATCTTAACCTCTAATCACAACTGTTAATCCACAAATGAAGCATATAAAAATTCAATGAAAGCACATTTCCTGCATCAAAAAAATAATATGATATATTTCACAGTTCAAAAAATTATAAAGTGCATTTTATTCTGAAAAAGAAAAAAAAATTTTCAGCTAATAGCATATTGAGAAATCTTCTCAAAAAACTATAATAATGAATGCTCGTTTAGATCCCCTTCCAGATATGTAAGCGAGATTATCTATTATCTGTCTCTAAATCATCGAATAGTAAAGTTCTCCATATTATGATACAAATCTGCAGGCAAATCTAATTAAGTCTACCTTCATTCATTGGTCTTGAATTCCGATATTAATTAATTTATCAAAAATCTTAGATTTATATACCATTATCAGTTTAAAATCCCTTTAACGTCAAAAGGAATTAATAATCTTATAACGAAGTCCCGAAATAAGGTGGATCTTGATCGATATCATATATAATCCACCATCCCTTAGACAAGGGGTTCGCTAATCAATAAATATTGAGTCTTAAGCCGGGTACACCACCCGTGCAAAACAAAGTCACGGAACATGTTCTTGTAACAAAAACGTCCGTATGGACGGAGACTTGAGCCCGCGCACTGGGCAATTGCACAACGCGTATCCACTGGCTCAACTTGTTTACACCAAGAAGAACCAGAATTTTCTAGTCTGATCCCCTCTGATTCCCTTTATCGATAGAAGCAACGAGATTAGGGATTGGTATCTTTTAGGAGAGAGAGAGAGAGAGAGAGAGAGAGAGAGAAAGAGACGTAGTATAGTTCTACCTTTTCTTCTACTGTCCACCATAAATTAGGTGAAGAAAATTGAATATCACTTCTCTATATAAGGACTTAAGATGTTATAAGATGCCTACAATATTTTCTGGACATTGAGTTGTATATATTTTGCCATGAACGAATGGTCCTCAATGTTCTTGATTAAGTAATGGTCGCTACTTGCTGGATTCCCAAATCATATAACTGCTTATTTTATTCACTGATGAAAGTCTTGAAAAATACACATGTGAGTAAAGAGCTGTGTTATTATTTAAAATACGAGAATAGAGTTTATCAGGTTTCCTGTATATATTCTTTTTAATTGTATATTAAATTATTACAAACCTGAGAGAGAAGAGAGAGAGAGAGAGAGAGAGAGAGAGAGAGAGAGAGAGAGAGAGAGAGAGGGGGGGTTTATCCAATTACTGAAATTTATAATCTTGATATGGTGATGATAATTTTGTATTATTTCCACATTTTATATAAAAACTAGTTTTATGACAAACTTTCTGAAGTAACTATTCGGCGTGAATATAGAAATCATCAGCTGTTATTCACTTAAACCGTGAATAGTCAATGAGAGTTTATAAACACTGGAAGTCTTTCCTTGAATGACTATACAGTACAATCTTATTTTTCTTGAAAAGAAAAAATAAATATTTTAAAACAATAATATTTTTCATGCTTTCCCAAGGAAATGAATTGTAGTTCTTACCTCAAACTTAACTCAAGGTTGAGCCAGAGTCAATATATTCAGTATGTATGGACTAAGGTTGAGCCAGAGTCAATATATACAGTATGTATTGAATCAGGGTTGACCCAGAGTCAATATATTCAGTATGTATTAACTCAAGGTTAAGCCAGAGTCAATATATTCAGTATATATTGACTCAGTGTTGAGCCAGAGTCAATATATTCAGTATGTATTGAGTAAGGGTTGAGCCTGAGTCAATATATTCAGTATGTATTGACTCAGGGTTGAACCAGAGTCAATATATTCAGTATGTATTGAGTAAGGATTAACCCAGAGTCAATATATATATATATATATATATATATATATATATATATATATATATATATATATATATATATATATATATATATAGTATGTATTGACTTAGGGTTGAGCCAGAGTCAATATATTCAGTATGTATTGACTCAGGGTTGAACCAGAGTCAGTAAATTCAGTATGTATTGAGTAAGGGTTGAGCCAGAGTCAATATCTACAGTATGTATTGACTCAGGGTTGAGCCAGAGGTAATATATATATATATATATATATATATATATATATATATATATATATATATATATATATATATGTATTAATTCAGGGTTGACCCAGAGTTGATATTCACAGTATGTATTGACTGAGTTGAGCCAGAGTCAATATATTCAGTATGTATTGACTAAAGGTTGAGCCAGAGTCAATATATCTAGTATGTATTGACTCAGGGTTGAACCAGAGTCAATATATTCAGTATGTATTAAGTAAGGGTTAAGCTAGAGTCAATATATTCAGTATGTATTGACTAATGGTTGAGCCAGAGTCAATATATACAGTATATATTGACTCAGGGTTGACCCAGAGTCAATATAATCAGTATTTATTAACTCAAGGTAGAGCCAGAGTCAATATATTCAGTAGGCCTATGTATTGACTCGGTGTTGAGCCAGAGTCAATATATTTAGTATGGATTGACTAAGGGTTGAGAGAGAGTCAATATATTCAGTATGTATTGACTCAGTGTTGAGCCAGAGTCAATATATTCAGTATGTATTGACTAAGGGTTGAGCCAGAGTCAATATATTCTGTATGTATTGACTAAGGGTTGAGCCAGAGTCAATATATTCAGTATGTATTGACTCAGGGTTGAACCAGAGTCAATATATTCAGTATGTATTGAGTAAGGGTTGAGCCAGAGTCAATATATTCAGTGTGTATTGATTAAGGGTTGAGCCAGAGTCAATATATAGAGTATGTATTGACTCAGGGTTGACCCATAGTCAATATATTCAGTATGTATTAACTCAAGGTAGAGCCAGAGTCAATATATTCAGTATGTATTGGCTCAGTGTTGAGCCAGAGTCAATATATTCAGTGTGCATTGACTAAGCGTTGAGCCAGAGTCAATATATTCAGTATGTATTATCTCAAGGTTGAGCCAGAGTCAATATATTCAGTATGTATTAACTAAGGGTTGAGTCAGAGTCAATATATACAGTATGTATTGACTCAGGGTTGAGCCAGAGTCAATATATTCAGAATATATTGACTCAGTGTTGAGCCAGAGTCAATATATTCAGTATGTATTGACTCAGGGTTGAACCAGAGTCAATATATTAAGTATGTATTATCTCAAGGTTGAGCCAGAGTCAATATATTCAGTATGTATTGACTAAGGGTTGAGTCAGAGTCAATATATACAGTATGTATTATCTCAAGGTTGAGCCAAAGTCAATATATACAGTATGTATTAACTCAAGGTTGAGCCAGAGTCAGTATATTCAGTATGTATTGACTAAGGGTTGAACCAGAGTCAATATATTCAGTATGTATTGAGTGAGGATTGAGCCAGAGTCAATATATATATAGTATGTATTGACTTAGGGTTGAGCCAGAGTCAATATATTCAGTATGTATTAACTGAAGGTTGAGCCAGAGTCAGTATATTCAATATGTATTGACTCAGGGTTGAACCAGAGTCAATATATTCAGTATGTATTGACTAAGGGTTGAGCCAGAGTCAATATATACAGTATGTATTGACGCAGGGTTGACCCAGTGTCAATATATACAATATGTATTGACTGAGTTGAGCCAGAGTCAATATATTCAGTATTTATTGACTCAGTGTTGAGCCAGAGTCAATATATTCAGTATGTATTAACTCAAGGTTGAGCCAGAGTCAGTATATTCAATATGTATTGACTCAGGGTTGAACCAGAGTCAATATATTCAGTATGTTTTGACTAAGGGTTAAGCCAGAGTCAATATATACAGTATGTATTGACTCAGGGTTGACCCAGTGTCAATATATACAATATGTATTGACTGAGTTGACCCAGAGTCAATATATTCAGTATGTATTAACTCAAGGTTGAGCCAGAGTCAATATATTCAGTATGTATTGACTAAGGGTTGAGCCAGAGTTAATATATATAGTATGTATTAACTCAGGGTTGACCCAGAGTCAATATTTACAGTATGTATTGACTGAGTTGAGCCAGAGTCAATATATTCAGAATGTATTGACTCAGAGTTGGGTCAGAGTCAATATATACAGTATGTATTGACTGAGTTGAGCCAGAGTCAATATATTCGGTATGTATTGACTAAAGGTTGAGCCAGAGTCAATATATCCAGTATGTATTGAAGCAGGGTTGAGCTATGAACTCTCGTTCTCGGAAGGATTTCAGTGAGACCAGAGTGAGACAATGCAAGACTTAAGGTGCATCTGTAGAGCTGGAGGACTGTTGTCCCTGTAGGAATGGTGTCAAGTTTAGTTTTGATATAGTTCAATAGGGTCGTAAATGTCATGCAAAGTTTATTGAAGTATCTTATATTCAGAGGCAATAGAGTTAGTCTGTGAAATGCTTCTCTGTTTTGATTTTGAGGACATATTTTAAAGTATCTGCATTCTATTTTGCTGTTAATTTTAGCAGGCATTGATTTTTTAGATAACTAGTCAAATTCTCATTACAGGAAATATCTCTCTTCATATTTTCATTGATAATTACAGAATATAAGAATCAAACTGGTGCTAGATTGAAAAAGGATGTGGTGGCCGATGCAGTAATGTCCCTGACTGGTGTTCGAGTCCCGCTCAAACTCGTTAGTTCATTTTGTCGCTGACCTCACCATCCATGTGAGCAAAGAATGTGGGAGGGGTTTTGGGGAGACTTAAGATCTAGCTGCTGAGTCATCAGCAGCCTTTGCCTGGTCCACCTTGATTCTAGCTTGGGTGGAGAGGGGCCTTGGTCAGTTTCTAGGGCATTGTCCTGCTTGTTAGGCAATGCTACTATCCCTTGTCTCTGTGATGGCAACAGATTATATAATGAAATCAGAATACAAAATGATAACGAATGAACTGAATACATGAAAGAAGCAGAATCAGGATTTGGTAATGTTTAACTCTACATCAGTACGATCATAACGTTAAAACAATCTCATATGATACAATGATAAAATTACCATCATCTTAATACACTAGACACTTGTAAACATTTACAAGTATCGGTAGATAGTACGAATAAGAATTTTAAAGTATAACTTTAAACGGCCCTAATGGAAAATCCAGCCTTTTGACAGGTCAGACTTATGACGAAAAAGTTATTCATCAATGATAATCTTATTCATAAATCATATTCATTAATGGCATTGATGTGAAATCCACTCATAGGACTTTTAACTTATGTAATATATACGAGTATGTTGGTCAAAAATAGTGCATATATATATATATATATATATATATATATATATATATATATATATATATATATATATATATATATATATATATATATATCTGCACTATTTTGACCAACATACTTCCGGACCACTTAATTTTCTGAAGGGTAGAAAGTATGTATTATGTGTTTTCCGGTAAGCTTTTTCTTGGTTCATGGAAAGCCAACTTGACTCAGTTCTAACTATATACAACTGAAAACTTTAAAAGTCAATATGGTATGCATAAGTCCACATAGAAAGAGAATATGCTCTCTATGTAAACCTTTCCTTTGAGAAATATGAAGACAAAAGAACGATAGGCTTTAAAATTGTTCAGCAATATTATTTCACATATTATATCTAAAGTAATAAGCAGGTACTAAAATGTTAGCTATCCATATTGATATTCTGGGGAAAATGTATATGTATTTACATATGGATATATATATATATATATATATATATATATATATATATATATATATATATATATATATATATATATATACATATATATATATATATATATATATATATGTATATATATATATATATATATATATATATATATATATATATATATATATATATATATACTCTTCCTCAAACATCTGCTTAATTCCTGGTGTTATTGTTTTCCCTATTATGGAAGTTTTACTCTTTCTTCATCTACCTTATTTCTTTATACGAGTCATTCCTAACTCTTCACCTACATGCTGAGGTTTCCTTCTCCGGGTTCTTCAATATACACTGCACAGATGTAATAGGATAATGTGGTCCTTATTTGATAATGAAATGGATAGAATATTCAAAACCTAAATTATATTCCCATGAACCACGAATACACAATAATACTTTCATTTATTTCTTAAGCTCATACCCTTGAACTACTTCAAAATAAAACTTCCCACCGTTAAATCTGAATAAATCTCGTGTATCTTTCGCCTCTCCAATAATTTTCTCCTCATGAAGTCAGCTATGTTGTTTGAGTTTCCAGCAAATTGACTTGAATGCTATTTTCTTTAAATTTTCTCGAGGAAAAATTGTTACTTTGACAGTATATTCTTATTGCCTTGACAATTGTTATCAAGCCATGCTTCTCTTTCTGAAAATAGTTTCTGCCCATTTGCTAATGGACTTCTTAAGAAATTCATGCCTAAATTTCTTTTTTTTTATTTTCTTGTTGGAGTTTGAACTTGCCCATTTTGTAAAAAGGTTACATGTATTCACTCGCATTGTTTAACTTACTCTTTTCTAAACAATTACAATATTTATGGTCCTTTAAAAATCGTCGTTCCTTAACAGTCTTTAATCATAAGATCCACAATTTCCAAAATCATTAAATAATAATATGACTGCGTATGAACTAAAGTCCTACCCCATACCACAAGAAGTTTGCAGATAAACTGGTTTTCTCTCCTGTTACGTTTCCTCTCTTCTCCCATGTCTATAGACTTGCCATATGTTACAATTCATTCCTCCATAACTTTATTCCTCTTCCTAGGATTAATATTTTTTAATCCACTTTTTCTCCCACTTAGATTTTTGCAGATAAATCAACTATCTATAGGCCTTCTAAATTCACCTCATTTGCTTATCTTGTGAAACTATCTAAATAGGAACCCCATACCTTGATGAAATTCAATTCTGCAAAATGCAGTTTGTACCTAAATCTTTTTCTCTCTTCCAATCCAAGTCCTTACTCTTTTCTGATGAAAGTATGATTGAATATATAATTTCTATCAAAATTTCATGGTAATGGGGGCTCAGTGATATCACTGACTACTCACACTTTGTTGTTTCTTGAATTCACAAGTCACAATAAATTTCCACTGGACTACGACCTTCCTTTGTTTGTGGAAGGGCTGAAACCCATAAGTCTACTTCATGAGATAATAGCAGACATTGCTTTGATTCTTAAGGTATTATAAAAGGTGAAAGTTGTCTTAACAAAAGAAAATAGCTCAAATTGATGAATTTCCACTCAAAACATTTGGTGCCCTTTTTGGATGCTGTTATATTCCTCCAAGTTTCAAAGAGTTTCTCTTAGTCTCATTTCTTTGGCCCATGACTCGTCCGTGCCTTTTCTCTTGCCGTCGGCCTACTCAAAGATATTCTGCTGCCCATTTTCTATTGGTATTATTTTTTCCTTCATTCTGCTAAACTGTCCTATCACACAGCCTGGTAAAACCTATTATGTATCTTTCCAACTTTATTTTCTAGAAATAGAAAATCTCCTTAATGGAAGGTTCAGACTGTTTTGCTCCACCAATGTCCAGCGCTGGTATTATCTTCCTACTTTAGTGTGACCTGAGTCTTGTAAGGGTCCATCTTTTAAGAGATGGTTATTATGATTTTTTGAGACGTTGCATTGCTACTCCAGCTTCTTTTCTTATGATTGTGTTTTTCCCTTCTGAGTCTCTTTGTAAAGATGTTAACAAAACGTTAGAAGTATTAATAACAACCTTATCTTAACCATCCCTCTTTGTTAAATGCAAATAGAACAAATGTCCAACACACATGCAAAAATTTTTAAGGATTTTTCACAATTTTTGTAATTGGTATCAATAAATTTGGAAACGAGAAAGTTGTTACATTTATTCCTAACGACTAAAATCGTGGTAGTTCCTTAAATCAATTTCTTGAAGGAATAAATTAGAAATAAGAAAACTCTGTGAATAGAATGTACTGAAGGTGCATGCGCAGAAAGTGATCTAGACCAAAATATTTCTCGGATAAGATAATTGACTGCTCTTTGATGCTTGACTTGAACAAAGATTTCACATAAGTTACAACTTATTACTAGTGTACAAACCTGACTGTAATGTTCCCCAGCCAGTAACTGTAGCAGTCACATCACTATAGGTATTGCCTGCATCTGGAAGACACACAGGGGCAACCTTGTTGTCAGAAGGGAAGGTGAGTGGAGAGGACAGCTTGATCAACGTCATATCGTTGTCATAAGTGTTAGTGTTGTAATTTGGGTGCATGATGATCTGCAATGAATTTGATAGGTCAAACTTATTTTCCATATCATAATGTCTTATCTTTTGCAAGATACCTGTCATTATAACACCTGTATTTTAGAATCAGAAAATTTCTACTACATTCAGTTGTACAATTCAATTCAAATTTCCTTTTCTTTTATGGCTAACCACAAAGATTTGTTGCAATGCATCTAGAAATATTTTCTCTGTTTAAAAAAAGCTCATAGTAGATAGAAAAGCCTTATATAATTTCTTGACTTCTGTTAAAGAGAATTTCTAACAAAATATTTTGCCAGAACTATCCAGAGGTTTTCCGATTTAGTCTTGGGGCTTGGATCTTTTGTCTAACCGTTGTTTCAGCTAATGTGGTATAATCGTGTTCTCCAACGACTACATAGACGCTTGACGTACTGTCTCTGGAGGTGGAATGGGATCGTTTTTAGTAATAACACTCATTTCTGTTTGAAAAGGTCAATATCACCATTAAATTTTCTGTAATTTCCAAAATTTTGGAACTTCATGTCAACCAGTAATTCCCGACCACTGTATATTCTTCACTGCCACCATCTTCTATTGCTCTTCATCTTTGTGAAGTAATCTGACTAAATGTATGCGCCATCTGCGACTTGTAGGTTGCTCTCGTCAAGTCGTCGGTAAACGGCACTCACAGACTGATCAGCAATCGCACTGTAACGCAATGAAGTTACATCCTGACGCGTTACAGTTGCGGCCTGAACATTTGGACAATTTGATACGCTTATATTTGTAACACTGTTATGCTACAGTGCTCTGCTTTCGTGTATATGTGTGTGTGTGTGTTGAGATTGCCTTACCTTATACAAGACACGGGCTCTTGCGTTGGCAGCCCGTAAGCGTCTGTAACTGTAATCTACTTTTATTTACTTTGAAAGAGGCTTTAGGGGACGATGGGAACATCGGGAGAGACGGTAGATGTATAGGACCTACAGGGAGGACCATTTAGCCTTTAATCAAAATCAGCCATTTATATAGGAAATAAAAAAAAGAAATTGATACAAGGAAATAAAATCTGAAGATGCACATTGAAGTTAGATTTAGACATGCCAAGGCAGTTCTAACAACATTATGGACATTAAAAATGTTGAATAGAGATTTGAATTTTTATTTTAGGTTGTTAGATATACTTAAATGCCAATATATATCATACCCTATCTTCATAGTAATGATTTCCTCTAATAAAAACAAAGGGAATGTTAATTAATTTGTAAGATGTCCAATAATACATGTAATAAAACTGAAGCTATCTCTTTTATATTATTCTTATCAGCATTGCTATTATTATTCGTACAAGTATATTTATCATGAGGAGTTATGAAAATATAAGAATAAATAACAATAAGCGAAAAGGAAACAAAGTAATTAGTAAAAATATGGGAATTTCTTACTGGAACACCTATTGATCATTATTTATATTCTTTATCTATACGCATATTTATCAATAATATTCATTTATCGACATGTAAATCAGGGGTTAACGAACATGTGACGGCCGAGAGAAAGGTTATGACTCAAAGGCAGGATGCAATCAACTGAGTAACTTTATTAAAGAATACTCTCCTTTATATACATAACCTCAAGGCAACAGGAATTTTCATGTTCGAGAAACAGACAATGTTAGAGAGGAAAAATGCAGACATGTTTATTCTGGTTCTTCTTTTTATTGCGAGGGAAGAGCGCAGATACAAGCATAATATATACAAAATAATTTATGTAGGATCGTGTGACACACGGTTGGTACATGGCTCCCCCCCTAAAAATGACATACTGTACATGTTAAATAGGGCGCCCTGATCTTGAGAGGCGAACTGTAGGCAGGTCATCTGGCAGTAGATAAGCAGGTTTCAGGCGATCAATGGAGACCCAGTCTTCTTTGCCACGAATGTTTAGTAGGAATGCTTTCGGACTACGTCGGATCACAAGGAGAGGGCCCGTTTAAGGGGGCGTTAGCGGTGACTTGGTAGTGTCGTTGCGCAAGAAGACGTACGTTGCAGAGTGCAAGTCTGTTGGTATGTGATGCTTCGCTGGGGGCTTGTAAGTCTGGCGGCACGGAGTAAATTTTCCCACGACATGACGTATGCGCTGGAGATCGTCGGAGGAGGTTGTAGAAGGAAAAAATTCAGCAGGGACGACCAACGGGTCGCCATACACCATTTCAGCTGCCGAGACGTCGGGGGCGTCTTTAGGAGTGGTCCTTAGTCCCAGGAGGACCCAGGGAAGCTGACTAAACCAGTTGCAATCCTTGCAGCGGGACATCAAAGCTGCTTTGAGGGTGCGATGAAAATGTTCAACCATTCTATTGGCGGCGGGGTTGTAGGCCATTGTCTGATGTAGGGTGATGCCCAGGAGATTCGCTAATGATGTCCACAATTGAGAGGTGAAAGTGGTTCCCCTGTCAGAAGTAATATGCTCAGGGATACCAAATCTTGCAATCCATCCAGAGAGTAAGGCAGATGTACATGAGGCGGACGTTGCAGTTTCCATGGGAATGGCTTCAGGCCAACGGGTGGAGCAGTCGATGACGGTAAACAGGTAACGGTGTTCTTGTGATGTGGGTAGGGGGCCTACAACGTCGACGTGAATGTGTGCGAAACGACGCTGAGGTTGAGGAAAGGTACCCACTCCTGAATCCGTGTGTCGATGTACTTTGGAAGTTTGGCAAG
Organism: Palaemon carinicauda; assembly: GCF_036898095.1. NCBI lineage: Eukaryota > Metazoa > Arthropoda > Malacostraca > Decapoda > Palaemonidae > Palaemon > Palaemon carinicauda. The sequence continues at coordinate 2,355,483 of NC_090728.1, forward strand.
AAGTACAGACGCGGACCCAATCCTTAGCATCCTTAGAAATGCCGTGCCAAATGAACTTTGCCTTCAGCAGCTGTGCAGTAGAATGGCTCAAGGGATGTGAAAGGCAGTGAATGAAATCAAACACCTGTCGGCGCATGGGAGCAGGAATCCAAGGTCGCGGTCTGCCAGTACTGACGTCACAGAGGAGGGTGGTGTTGGAGTCTTCGAGGGGGAAGTCTTCCCAACGGAGGGACGTGCAGGATGTCCTACAAGCTTGATACTCTGGATCCTGTCGTTGGGCTTCAGCCAGGGCGTTGTAATCCAATCTCAGTTGAATGGCAGCCAACGTGTTTCTTGACAGGGCATCGGTGACGGGATTCATTTTCCCAGGGACGTATTGAAGGGTGCAATTGTATTCAGCCACAGCGGAGAGATGTCGGCGTTGCCGGGCGGACCAGGCGTCAGACTGTCGATTAAAGGCGTGCACCAGAGGCATGTAGTCTGTACAAATGACGAAGGGCGTACCTTCTAAGAAATGACGAAAGTGACAGACAGCCAAGTGCACCGCCAGCAATTCTCGATCGAAGGTAGAATAGCCGATTCTGCCTTGGACAGTTTTCTGCTGAAGAAGGCCAATGGGCGGGGCGAGTCGTTGACCACCTGTTCAAGTACTGCACCAATAGCGACGTCGCTGGCATCTGTGGAGAGAAGGAGAGGGGCATGTGGGATAGGAAAAGTGAGAGCCGCAGCAGTTGATAGGGCCTTCTTTGCATTGCAGAAGGCTGCTTCTTGAAGGGGACCCCACTTCAGGTCCTTTGGCTTGCCCTTGAATGAGGCGTAGAGGGGAGCAAGAGTGGCGGCAATGGCTGGTAGAAAACGGTGATAATAGTTGATCATGCCCAAGAACTCCTGCAGAGCTTTGACGGTCGAGGGCGCGGGGAAGTTCTGAATGGCTGCTACCTTCTCAGGGAGGGGATGACTCCTTCAGGAGTGATGCGGTGCCCTAAGAACGACATTTCGTTGGCGCCAAAGGTACACTTGTCGTACCGGACTACAAGGCCATTTTGTTGCAGGTGGTCGAGCACAATGCGCAGGTGACGGAGGTGTTCCTCTTTTGAGGAGGAGAACACAAGTATGTCGTCCACATAACATGCACAGAAAGGGAGGTCCCCTAAGATGCCATCAATGAGACGTTGAAACGTGGACCCAGCATTACGAAGGCCAAAACAGGAGTAATTGAAGGTGTATGTACCAAACGGAGTGGTGATGACAGTCTTGGGGATGTCTTCTGGGTTCATAGGCACCTGATAATACCCCTTCAGGAGGTCGAGCATAGAGAAAACCTTCGCTTTGTGCAGGTAGGAGGTCACGTCGGCAATGTTTGAGAGGGGGTAGTAATCCGGTTCTGTTTGCATGTTCAGGCACCTGTAATCCCCGCATGGACGGAGGGAGCCGTCTTTCTTCAGAACGATGTGTAAGGGTAACAACCTTGGGCTGGAGGCCTTTTGGCAAAGGCCCATTTCCTCCATTTCAGCGAACGTCTGTTTGGCGGCTGCCAATCGTTCCGGTGCCAGACGTCTGAATTTTGCGAAGACTGGGGTCCCGTCGTCTTAATATGGGGATTAATACCGTGCTTGGCAGGAACCGTGGCCGTTTGGCGAAGTTCTGGACGGAAAACTTCCTGGTACGACGTGAGGAGGTGGGCGTAGTGATCCGTGGGTGCGCTGATGTGCAGAGCGAGGTTAGAGGGGGCGGGTTGAAGAGGTGTCGACAAGTACGAGTCTGCGTTGACCAATCGTCGGTGGGCGACATCGACCAAAAGGTGGAAATGAGAGAGGAAATCCGCACCGATGATTAGCATTGTGACGTCAGCAACGAGAAACTTCCAATTGAATTTACCGTTTCCAAACGATAATGTGAGGTTCTCGTAACCGTACGTGGGTATTGCAGATCCGTTGGCAGCTACCAAGCGGACGTCGGCAGATGTAGACAGACTACGTCGTGTCTTGAAGAGTTTCCTTGGCAAAAGAGAACGACAAGCACCCGTGTCTACCAAAAATCGCACGCCCGTACCTGCATCATTTAAAAATAAAAGATTAGAAACACGGGAGGCCACCGCCACAAGCAATGGCCTACTTACACGTTTTTTGGCCACTGACAATCCTCAGCACAATCCTCAGCACATTTCTTCGCGGTTGCCCCGAATCTGAAGTGGTAGTAGCAAAACTGTGGCGGATGGGAAGTAGTAAGTGGCTGTAGAAGTTGTTTGTTGGGGCGCGAGCGATTGGTGGGTGGTGGGTGGCTTTGTCGCCGCTTCGGCATGTCATGGGGTAGGCGTGTATGCCCTATGGCATTCATGTCAGCTTCGGTTGACGTTGAATAGGCATCCTCTTCGTCAGGGGTGGAGGCGTTGATGGAGGTCTTAAAGTGGCTGTCCATAAGGGCGTCGGCTTTGGTCATCAAGTCCTTTATGGGTAAACTATCGACATCGGGTATGGCAGCGCGTATAGGTCCAGGTAAACGGCGTATCCAAAGGGCACGAAGTAGGTTCACCTCACGGGGAGAGCCGTCTGCGGCAGGTTGAAGGCGAGCGATACTGGTCATTTCCCTGAGGGCAAGCGAAGCCCTTTGGTCCCCCAACGGTTGTTGAGAGAGCTGAAAAAGCTTCGCTATACGGGCGGCTGGCGACGGCGAGTACTGATGCAGAAGGTATGTTTTGAGGGCGTCATACTCTATTGGGGTGTCTCTTTGTTCACAAAGCCAGTCGGATATTTCCAGGAAGGTGTCCTCGGGTATCGCCGCGAGAACATAATCTGCTTTGGTGGTTGAGCGAGTCACGCCGTTGATGCGAAACTGGACTTTTGCGCGCTGAAACCAAGCAAGCGCCTCTCCGCTGGCGAACGGTGATAGTTTCAATGGGGCAGCCACAACGCCAACTTCTGTAGAGTCCGTCATAGTACCAACGATGGAGGGGCGAGGGAGGTGGGCGTGGAAAACGGTGGGAGCGAGTCGACTTCCGGGGTCACCAATGCGACGGCTGAGAGAAAGGTTATGACTCAAAAGCAGGATGCAATCAACTGAGTAACTTTATTAAAGAACACTCTCCTTTATATACAAAACCTCAAGGCAACAGGAATTTTCATGTTCGAGAAACAGACAATATTAGAGAGGAAAAACGCAGACATTTTTATTCTGGTTCTTTTTAGTGCGAAGGAA
>NC_090728.1:2363677-2373677 GCF_036898095.1 Palaemon carinicauda
GTTGGCGAGTCTCCGTCTAGGGCAATCGTATCAGCTAAAAACTTCACAGAAGTTTAACTGCCTTAGGGGTACAGGCTTCTTTGAGGTGGGTTAACCACTCAAATGGGCCACAATTTATTAACAAGCTCACCAATGTAAGCCATTTTCTGTCAGGCCAAAGACATATTAGTAACTTTAATTCTAATAAGTTCTAGGGAGTAGATACCATTAAGTCTTTGGTGGGTAATAGGTTGGCCAGGGTACCAGCCACCCGACGGGATACTACCGTTAGAGAGTTATGGGGTCTTTTGACTGGCCAGACAGTACTACATTGGATCCTTCTCTCTGGTTACGGTTCACTTTCCCTTTACCTACGCATACACCAAATAGTGTGGCATATTTTTTACAGATTCTCCTCTGTCCTTATACACCTGACAACACTAAGATTATCAAACAATTCTACTTCACCAAAGGGGTTAACTACTGCACTGTAATTGTTCAGTGGCTACTCTCCTCTTGGTAAGGGTAGAAGAAACTCTTTAGCTATGGTAAGCAGCTCTTTTAGGAGAAGGGCACTTCAAAATCAAACCATTGTTCTCTAGTCTTAGGTAGTGCCATAGCCTCTATACGATGGTTTTCTCCTGTCTTAGGTTAGAGTTCTCTTGCTTGAGGGTACACTTGGGTACACTATTCTATCTAATTTCTCTTCCTCTTGTTTTGGTATTGTTTTTATAGTTTAAATAAGAGATATTTATTTTAATGTTATTCATGAAATATTTATTTTTTCCTTGTTTCCTTTCCTCACTGGGCTATTTTCCCTGTTGGAGCCTCTGGGCTTATAGCATCCTGCTTTTCCAGCTAGGGTTGTAGCTTAATAGTAATAATAATAATAATAATAATAATAATAATAATAATAATAACCAATTTTCCTGTTATGTGAACCAACGGTTAGCATATACAAAGCTCACTTGAGGTTATGAGTTAAAAGGTTATAACGTGTATCATTGTAAAGGATAATAAAAATCTAATAATCATATGTGATCATTGATAGAATGTGAAGAAGTAAACGGAGGAAAATAAAATATAGTAAAATTATTGGGCTAAAATGGAGTAAAACCATTCCATTATACAGCAAGATCTATACACTTTGCTACACAGTATATGTCACTTATATTTCGTTTTATGAAACATTAAAATCCCAAATGTTAATCTTTACCTTTTCATCAAATATCTTTGTTTATCTTCTTTTTCAAGTGCAGGATATCTAGAGAAAGTCATGAAATGTGTTTTCACTAAATTCATAGGGAGGTGAAAAGACAAATTAAACTTATTAACGTTCATGTAATCTTTATCTTTGATCATGATCGTATTGTTTTCCTTGAATATCAATATATTCTTCCCGAATATTACATGTCCAGAGAATTTCGCCTTCAGAGGTTTTCTTAGTGAAAAAGAAAGTACCTTGTATTTTCCCACGCTACCAGAATATATAATTGTTGGTAGTACATGATTAAAAGCAAAATTACAATACATATTGGAACTAATAAGGCGAATATTGTAGAGACAGTAGACAAAATAATTCCATTCCAGAGGAGGGAAGAATTAATGTTGTTTGCGTGAGATACACACACACACACACACACATATATATATATATATATATATATATATATATATATATATATATATATATATATATATACATATATATATGTGTGTGTATATATATATAAATAGATATAAACATATATATATATAAATATAAACACACATATATATATATATATATATATATAGAGAGAGAGAGAGAGAGAGAGAGAGAGAGAGAGAGAGAGAGAGAGAGAGAGAGAGAGAGAGAGAGAGAGAGAGAGAGAGTATTTATTCTGGTCACGCGTTTAGTAAAAGCATCCGGTATGCTTTCACCTAGTTCCAGTATGTGGCCACTATATATTTTTCACATATAATTGAGTATTGGGCAACAAACACAATGAATAGTGAAGTAGAATGGGCACTCGCTAGAGTGCATACTTTCGCCTTTATCATGTTGTATATCACAACATATATAATCAAATTATGCAAATTTTGGCATGTTTCATAAAAATCAGATAGGAATTGACCGCGATATAGTAAAATGAAGGGTGTTGTGAATATTGTGGTGTTAGACTGTTATAGCTGTTTGCCTAATAGCCGTGAAGATATTCTTTAAAAACTATGACACATCGGATCTGAAATGGTTAGTAGTTTTGTTAACTCCTGGGAATATTACTGCCATTGTAACCTCTGTAAAATAAATATGTGTAGTTGCTTCCTTTTTTTACTCTGACTATTTCTTTTTTAAGCTTTTATACTGTTTAAATATTTATCTCTTTTATTTGTTTCTTCATTTACTTTTAGGATCTTTTTGGACTTACAAGTTTCCAACAAACATTCCAAATTACTTTGATTAACTTAAAAAAGAATATTAAACTTATATTGATTGAAAATAAAAAAAAATTAAAATGTCTTAAAATATAAGGTAAAATGATAACTTTAATATTAGAATATCATTGTAAAAGGATATACTTTATCACTTATCAAAGTCGTCATGCTTTCTTTCAACTGGAATATTATAGCCATCTACAAACAACTTCAAGTTCTTTAGTTGGGCAAGGCGCTCTTATTTTTCCAAAGTAGAAATTATCTCTCTAATTTGTTGATGAACACCAAAAAACAACACTATGAATGAAATAAAGATACCCTTCTAAATTACTGTTGGTGTAAAGATGGTATTACTATGTTCTCTCATGTTTATTCCATGTATAACTTGGATAAAGAGGCACTATGTGCTTTAGGTGATTATCTTAACCCATTTGGTGTCTAATATAGCATGGATCGAATTTAGAAACCTTTTCTTGAGTCAAGTTAATTTCATTTGGATCTTGTTATAACCGTCTACAATATCAACCATTAGAAACTGCAAAGACAGAGAAACATCCACTTTTTACGTTGGCACAGCAAATTTATTACCAAAAGGTATTTGCGTCTTATCCGGTGAAACACTTATAATAAAACTTACATACCAATTAGCTGTAATACTGGATATGGGTTTATTTCGGTTCTAAGTGCAAATTCTGAATTCGACAGGATTAAATACAGCAGAGTAGCAATCAACTATTATCTCTTTTAGAAGGTTGGTAAAGTATAATATTGTTCTTTATTTCTATCTGTCATAGGTTCGAGTCCTTGGCTTGGCAGAACCTTTTATTACTGAATTAGTTTCCTTATGAGTCTGAGATGTCATGACAAAGTGAATGTCATAATAAATGGTATTTGTGCATTATTTGAAAAAAAATGAAATCGAAAAGTTTTAGTGATAAAATATTCACAAAACGGCCAAGTGTTAAATACTTACCAGTCAGCTGTAATAGAGGCGATAGATTGATTTCGGTTCTACTGTAAGGACAAATCATGAATTTGATAGGATTAAATACAGCAAAGTCGGAATCAGCTATCTTTTCTCTTTACTGCTGGGTGGGCTAACGTCTAATGTCTACCCTTATTTTTCTATCAGTCAAAGGATAGAGTCTTAGGCTGGTCAGAAATATTTATCACTAAAGGATGTCTCCTATAGGTGTGGACTCCCTTGGAAGACCAAGTTTTATATTAAAAGATATTATGGTTTACTTTTGAAAATTAATTTCACTAATATTAACGATAAAATACCCTTTGATTTGAAACCTACTCTGCTATGGCATCTCAGCCTCAAGAAAGTTCCTCTCTCTCTCTCTCTCTCTCTCTCTCTCTCTCTCTCTCTCTCTCTCTCTCTCTCTCTCTCTCTCCTCTCTCTCTCTCTCTCTCTCTCTCTCTCTCTCTCTCTGTATATATATATATATATATATATATATATATATATATATATATATACATATATATATATATATATATATATAAAATATATATATATATATATATATATATAAAATATATATATATATATATATATATATATATATATATATATATATATATATATATATATATATATATATATATAATACGAACATTTGAGATTTTCCTGATAAATCTAATTGAACTGTCAATAACAGATTTCAATGAAACATGGATAATTATTCCATCTACGTCACTCATCACTTAATTCTTACAAATTACCGTGCACCGTTTTTATAAGGTCATCCTAACAGGATGTGCCAAGGTCAATTACAAAACAAGCTGTTAGTCAGAACAACATAAAACATTATTTTTCAATCCATCTCAATAAAAGTCTCTTTTGTATTGAGCGACAGTTCTTTAATTCTTTTTTTATGTGCTTATGGTTTGTAATTAAATGAATCTGTGAATATTATAGCTTTTATCAACATATAACTTTTTTTCCCGTTATAGTGCCACGTATTGATTGGAATAACATAGGCTACTACACATGACCATTCTTCATTATTCATTTCCTTCTAAAGTGCCTATAAAACCTTTCTTCTTTCTTTTACCTAATTCTTGAACAAATATAGTATTTAGCTGTTCCCAGTCAAGGTCATTCATCATTTCAATACAAATATACTGATTAATACATAGCGAAAGGGTTAGATCAGGAAAACCTCTTTCTTTCCTTTGAATCGCCATCACTAATTTGCACACAATAATGGTCTTTTTTACGCATGATATAAAATGTTTGATAAAGTAAAAATAGTACGAGTCTTCACAATTTAGTGTAGTTGTGTTTACAATATCCTTACTAGTGCGGTAATAATTACCGAACTGTCATAATTTCGGATTGCAAATATATTCTTAATCTCACCATATTACTCCTGATGCATATTGATACAAAGGGCGATGAAATTTTGCTTGTTTTTTAATATTTTTGTGCCTCTATATTTCATTATCGAAATAGAGGGTAATGAATATTTGAGTATTATAGCCTTTTTTTTTTTTTTTATAATAGGTAACTACCTCTCGTCCATTTTACCTCTTCTTATATAGCAAATAGTTCACCACCATGACTATCTGTAATTGGATTTAGTCAAGAACTACAGTAAAAATCTAGGCTGGGGATAACGTATGCAGCCGAACAGACAATTCCTCATTGCTCATTTCTTTTAAGGACCTATTATCATGTCTGTCTAAGTGGTTAGAAAACTCTTTTCTTTCATGAGACTAAAAACACTTGAACTGATGGAGTATGTAGCTCTTCATAGTTTATGTCATCATCGGGCCAATACCAAAATAGTCATTAAAACATTATTGTCGCGGCAATACGCGAAATGCATTTTCATCTTTTTGCATCACCAACACTGACTAGCCACAAAGTAATGGGGTCTTGTACCCTTAATATAAATTCTAAAAGTATTTAGAGTTCCAGGTTATATTATGTAGTCTACCATTGTTTATAATTTCATTGACAGTGGGGTGATTTTTATCGAATTTCTTTAATTTTGTCTAGTGAAGCAATTTCTTTTTATAGAATTCTAATGAAAATACTTTCCACTTATAATGATACAATCGGCGATGTCATTTGACCTCCTAATAAAATCTGTACGTTAATACATAATATTGTCTTCAGTTTTTCCAAGTTACTCATTAGATTGACTTTTATTGCGGTTGCGTCTGACAGTTCGTTCCTTAGATTTCCCTGGTGGCTTAGAATCCACTTCAGCTCTACACAATGACTTTTCTTATTCAATCCAGTGAGAGTTTCTGTATGATTTGTGCTATTTCTGGTAAATGTTTGTATGTTTTTGCTTTATCATTTAAATAGGGGTAATTTAATCTTTCAATATTGCAGGCTTTCTCGTGTCCTACTCTTGTTCATTTTAACCCTTCATAACTCATTACCCAAAACACAGAAAACTAGTTTTAATCTAAAATTAGAGTAAAAATCAAGAATGGGAATAATATACACCAATTCATATTTTTTTCGCATCCATCAGCCAATTCTACTGTAAGTCTAAGTTGTTAGGACGCTTTGCTTTCACCGAAATGTTCGAATAAATTTAGCATATAGCTCTTCTGATTCAATGTTCTTTATTGATTGATTATCAGTTATCTGGCATCCTGACATCTTATTATTCTTCATTGAGTCAATACCAATATATTCATTAATGCATTATCTATGATCTTTTTTAGTAGTTCCTTCCTAAAACTGCACTCCACAGTATAATGAACTCTGTACACTTAATGTAAATCCTTTTTTTTTTTAAGTAATCAAAGTTTAGTTTTTATCGTCAAGCAAAATTCTGCATAGCATTTTGATTCATATTGTTAACTCGCAGCAATATAAATGTCAATATGATGTGAGCTACCAATGTAATTCGTATAGCAATATTTAGAACCTTCTCCAGTTTTTTCAAAGTTGCTTCTTCCAGCTCGTTCTTTATAATTTCCTGGTCGCTTGGAATCCAATGCATCGAACGTTTATTCTTCCATTCTACTTAAATCTTGAACAGATTTAGCATTTAGCTCCTCCTGGTCGATATCATTAATCAGTTCAATACCAACATCTAGGTAGTAGGTTGACCAAGGCACCGGCCGCCCGTTGAGATACTACCGCTGGAGAGTTATGGGGTCCTTTGACTGGCCAGACAGTACTACATGGGACCCTTCTCTCTGGTTACGGTTCTTTCCCTTTGCCTACACAGACACTGAATAGTCTGGCCTATTCTTTACAGATTCTCCTCTGTCCTCATACACCTGACAACACTGAGATTGCCAAACAATTCTTCTTCACCCAAGGGGTTAACTGCCGCACTATAATTGTTCAGTGGCTACTTTCCTCTTGGTAAGGGTAGAAGAGACTTCAGCTATGGTAAGCAGCTCTTCTAGGAGAAGGACACTCCAAAATCAAACCATTGTTCTCTAGTCTTGGGTAGTGCCATAGCCTCTGTACTATGGTCTTCCACTGTCTTGGGTTAGAGTTCTCTTGCTTGAGGGTACACTCGGGCGCACTGTTCTATTTAGTTTCTCTTCCTCTTGTTTTGTTGAAGTTTTTATAGTTTATATAGTAAATATTTATTTTAATGTTACTATTCTTAGAATATTTTATTTTTCCTAATTCCCTTTGCTCACTGGGGCTATTTTCCCTGTTGGGGCCCCTGGGCTTATAGCATCATGCTTTTCCAACTAGGGTTGTAGCTTAGCATTTAATAATAATAATAATATTCAATAATACTACACTTACCGTTTCATCCTGTTCCATCCCTAACAAAACTTTCCACGCATTAATACTCTCTTGTACTCTTAATATATGTTTATTTTCTGGCAGCCAATTTGCTAATCGGCGAGGTGATTATTATTGAAATGTTTAAATTATCTGGAGACACGCATCATTTAGTAATGAATTTTAATTCTAACTATCACAATGTTACTCTACTTACTATGATACAGTTAGCAATGTATTTTTAGCTCCCAGTGCAATTTGTAGAGCAATGTTTAAAATTTTCTCTGATTTTTCCAGGTATTTTCTTTATTCTGGATGTTAGTTATCTCCGATATATGTGGAAGTAACTCGCATAGCTATATCTATCCTGAGTGCTGAACTATTTGTTGCATAAGAAACGCTAAAATCGATAAGATGTAATCACAAGATAAGAGAGACAGAATCATTGACCTGTGTTTCAAAAATCAACCATAGAGATGCAAAACAAATTCCAAGAACTAGTGCATATTACATAGAAGACGTTCACTGAAGTATATAAAAAGTGTCACTATGTAAAACTGAAGCAGATTCAAAACCAACAGGAATTCTAGGAAACGAACTGGCAGTTGCTACTGAAATTAAAAGGCTTCACTAAAGAGTAGATCTTAAATATCGCTAGAAATTGTATCGCCATTTCTTTCACTATAAGTTAAAAGTTACACGTTGACAGTAAAAATTTAAATATTATATAAAATTATGTATTGCTGCATGAAATAAAAAACGTTAGAAAAAAAGTCAGCCAACTGGTAAGGAAATTTTAAATGTTAGTAGACTAATCGGTAAGAACTGGAACCATTTATATTAGAGTTAAAATAGATCAATACAAAATGGAAGATATTGTTTGAAGCAACAAGAACTAATTGAATTTCAATTCTAGGACACTTTGCAATGTACTAATGAGTATTTTGTTATTAACAATTACCACGAAACTATAAAATCAAAATCTCTTCAAAGGTTTGGTTAAAATAAATTAGTGAAGTTTCGTAGACACTTCGATATGCTGCACGTGCAGATGGATCCCTTTAAGAAATGAATTTGAGCTGTCCTGTACGACAGTGTATGTTATTCCAAGCCTGATTTTTTACAGTATTTTTAGATTAAACATAGCTATATCGATTCTGGGTTGGGTTATTTCCTATATATAAAGCACTAAGATAAACAAAAGTGAGACTGTAATAACCACTGATTCATTGCCTATATTTCACTGATAAAACATGAACATACAAGATTTCAAAAGTTCTGTATTATTTAAAAGGGGATCAGATTTCGAAGGACCAACCACTAAATAAAATTAGAGATATCAGTAATGTAGGGGGTTTCACTTGGAGGGTTTTCAGATTAAAATGTCAATCTTTTGTTAGTGCAGAAATACGCACAATAATGTTACATCATTGTTATCATTAAAAGTTAAATTATTCACAGACACAATATTGGCAATATGCATAAGTTAAAGTCACAAAGGGTTATGGCAGAATAAATTTTTTGGAGTTACTGCACCGTTATGGGATGAGTTCCCTTCTTTTGATACGGGGCTGGTCTTCCCTTTCTGGGATAAAGGGTAGTTCCCTTTTCAGGATACAAACTGTTCTAGCTTGGTAGCCATAGTAAGGTCCTTCTATAGGTAGGAAGGGCGTGGACATCTTCTGTCCTGGTTTTGGCAGGATGAGGTTGCAAGGTCCACCCATGGATGTCCCATTGACCAAGGCGAACAAAATGGCGTCCAGTCTGGAATGAGTTAATAGTGATTCCCTCCCTACTTCTGCCAATACCAGATTAGTAAGAACTTACATCCAGTCTTCTCAAGTAATTATTAAAAACATCTGCTCAATACTTTCTCTGTTTGTAATACGATTAACATACTTTTGACAGCTTCATTCCCTCAAGCTAATTTTCTATAAAGAAAAGTTAACACTTTAACACAATAGGAAATACATAAAATAACACTTAGATATACTTAAATGATACTCTTACGTCCTATGGCTCACTCAAGGTTACCGAATGGTTAAGAAAAATAAATACACTTCACTGTTTGACCAAAATCTTACAGGGCAAGTCACAAAAATTTATCAAATAAAATGTACTTACATTAACACACTTCACTTTTAATTAAACATGATAATATCACCAACATTTCAACAACACTAGACACGATATACACTAGGAGAGTAATCACTTTCGACGTTTGATAGTATACACCATGTACACTTGAGAGGAGACACTAAGCACGTAGTGGCTGGATAGATGATGGAGAGGACTGTCGGACAATGGCTCTTCCGAGGGTTAAGATGGATCTCTTCTGACTTCTATTCATTGCTAGGTCCTTATATATTAACATAATTCATTCTAGTAACTTCTAGTACATAATTCTTGTGGCGTGGGGGCATGGATCTAGCGGCATAAGGTTGCCAACTAAGTAGTTTGGAGGAGGGATACTATCGTTGCATGGGGAGGAACCTCTCTCGGCTAACTCCGCCCACCTGCTCTCATAAAATTTAAAACAAAAGAAAAATTTTCAGTCAAGGACCTTCCTGGAACTTTCAGCCACGCAGAAATATGATACAATTCCTAGCTTATGTGTCATACAGCATACCTTTTAACAAGTTTACAGAAGACCTCGTAACAAAACTATGTGAAATGAAACTTTAATTCTTTAAAATAACATAAACTTACATACAGGGAAATTAATGAAAATACTACTAAATGAATGACAAAAGTCTTATGTAGTTTACATACATTACTTAATGCTACGTGAGTGGAGCTCTCCTTGTGAGCTGGCTATTCATCTCTTATATAGACAAATATGATACGTGAAGAAAACATTTTACTCTCTTGTAGACC
>NC_090728.1:2376177-2378677 GCF_036898095.1 Palaemon carinicauda
CAATAAGTTTGCTTTCTACGCCAAACCGCATATCACATGCATATCGTAGGAAAGGAAATGAGCTAAGGACACTACCAGGAGGAAAAACAGATATCACATTTCTATATTCATTACCATGCCCATCGATAACAGCTTTTTGCAATCGATTGCTTAAAAATTCTTATATAATGTAAAGACCCACCCACTCATAACTGTTTGAGCTTGAAAACTAAGGGCTTATGAAAAACAAAGTCAAAGTCAACGCTAAAATCAAGATCAATCATACAAATTTCCTGACCATAGTTAATAGATTTTTGTGCAGCGATAGAAATTTTAAGAAGGCATCACTTGGTTTTAAGCCTTTGCGAAAGCCAAATTGCAAACTAGGGAATGTTTAGTCAAAAGACGTTCAAAAGCTTTACATAATAAAGGAATTATGGAATTGGGTACTAATCAGCAGGGATAGAGCTACCAAAAGCCCTTTTACCTAATGGGGCAACATTACACATTCTCGAACAACTGTAAAATAAACTTCTTGCTAACTTACAGAAAATAACAGACAACAATAGGAGTTAAGAAATAAGTGGTCTTTAAAAAAACGAAAGAAAAATATTATTTGCATCCATAACTCCATGAGTATTTCACGAAACAGGAAAACATATCTAATTACTCTAGGCTTTGGATAACAATGATGAGGAAAATCGAGTTTCCTATTACTTTTCTTACTGTCAGACACATCAGCCAAAAGGGTTGACTTTACCTTTGGTTAGTGTGTGTGTGACAGAGCTATCTGATTCAAGCAAAGGAGGAACTATTATATCTATAAAAAAGTTCAGGTTTAAGGGGGCCCACCACTTTTCTTCCTAGGTTTTCATATATATGTATATACTGTATATATACATATACACACACACATATATATATATATACATATATATATATATATATATATATATATATATATATATATATATATATATATATATATATATATATATATATATCAACCCACAGAACGAGAAGGTTTGTTCACCCTTTGGCCCAAAAATATTTCCAGTCCCTGCATGGCGTATTACAGGTGAATGGCAAGTAGCTGCCTTCCCTTTATAGTTGACAGAAAAGACTGCATCGGACACATTGACACATTCTGATAACATATTTCTTATGCCGCACTATGCAAACTTCATCAGGCTATAAACCTTAATAAAATGGTAAAAAACAAAATAATAGTACAAACAGTGGGACACAGATTCAAGACAGCTGTCACGGCTGAGATTTAAGACTGAAGTCTCAGTGTTCTATCAACCATTGCGGGTCCTTCAACTGAGTCATAGATATCTCATCCAAAGTAAACAATAGGCCCAGAAATGCCTAGATCTTTGCACCCTATATTTACATATATAAAAGGATGTGTTACATGGTGCTGAAAGGAGAAGTCTTCACCCTCCATAAACTACGTCTTATGGTTGAAAAGGGTTTAGATACTTGAGAAGAATGTTGAAGGTGAGTGGTATTCAGTTTGCCGATATGAATAAGAAGGGAATTTTCTTAAAAGTGTAAAATATAAAGCAAATGTTATGAATAGTAAAGAGATGTCTTTTCATAGTTGAGATATATTCTTAAAGTGAATATCATTATATTTGTTATGGAATTTGTGATAAACTGGATGAAAAATGATACCAACTATACATAGGCAGAAGTATTCAAAGAAAATAATGGAATATCTTCCATCGCAATGATAAATATATTACTATGATACCATGCACAGTTGACTTGCTTTGATATTACACAAAAAGATAAGCATTAGTAAAAGGTAAAAATGTCTTATGCATCATTCCTGTTTACATATTTAGGAGAAGGTTAATAAAGATAGATGAAGAAGACAACTTCCTAATTAATTATATAACCTTCCATTGAGAGTCTGGTACTCCTACGTATATGGTACAATCTGTCAATGGCCACTTTCTTTCCCTAGGGTGGAGAGCAAATGGCCTCTCAGAGACCATTTACTATACACATGAAGGCCAGCACCTGTAAAAACATGGAAACTGACTTGCCCTCCTTAGTGTCAGGAGCCTTATGTCAAGCTAGCTGAGGAAGGGAACCATCAGATATGTTTGACCAGAATTCATAAGCAGCATCTTCCCCCTTCAACACCGGCTCAGCCAGTGTAAGGAGGGGTCAAGAGACAAATATGTATCATGCTCCTCTTTTTTTAGAGGGAGTCAAGATCTGGAAGGGCTCAACATAGTACCCCATCTAGGATCCAGTTTGGATTCCGAGTCTGAACCTTCCTGGGAAGCTTAAGAATCATTTTTTGGGATGCAGAACAGGGTGAAAGGGTGTTAGGCAATAACCACTTACAGCATATTCTGCTGTGTCAGGATACTCAAGATCTTAATTGGATCTCTCCTCTTCTGAATGTACTGGAGACCCTTAGGTTCAGATCAGAGAGAGAGTGGGAAGTCAAGATAAATCATATTGGTTATAGCTGGTAGTTATCAACTTAAATCACTACTCT
>NC_090728.1:2388677-2393677 GCF_036898095.1 Palaemon carinicauda
CTCCGACTGGCTTTGTGAACAAGCAGACACCCCAATAGCGTATGATGCCCTTAAAACATACCTTCTGCAACTGTACTTTGTCAGCTCTCCCAACAACCGTTGGGGGGCGAACAGGCTTCGCTCGCCCTCAGGGAAATGACCAGTATCGCTCGCCTGCAGCCTGACGCAGACGGCTCTCCTCATGAAGTGAATATATTCTGTGCCCTTTGGGTACCCTGTTTACCCAAACTTGTACACGCTGCCATACCCATTGTCGATAATTTTCCCATAAAGGGCTTAATGACCAAAGCCGACACCCTTATGAACACACACAACAAAGCCACCCATCACCCGCCACTCGCTCGCGCACCAACCAACGACAGTTTTGCTAATACCACTCCAGATTCGAGGCTCCCGTGAAGAAATGTGCCAAGGATTGTCAGTGGCCAAAAAACGTGTAAGTAGGCCATCACTCGTGACGGTGGCCTCCCGTGTTTCCAATCTTTTCTTTTTACATGATGCAGAAATGGGCGTGCATGTTTTGGTAGACACGGCTGCTTGTCGTTTTCTTTTGTCAAGGGAACTCTTCAGGACACGACGTAGTCTGTCTAAGTCTGCCGACGTCCACCTGGTAGCTGCCAATGGATCTACGATACCCACCTACGGTTAACGAGAACCTCACATTATCGTTTGGAAACGGCAAATTTAATTGGAAGTTTTTCGTTGCTGACGTCACATTGCCCATCCTCGGTGCGGAATTTCTCTCTCATTTCCACCTTCTGGTTGATGTTGCCCACCGACGATTGGTCATCGCAGACTCGTACTTGTCGACACCTTTTCAACCCGACCCCTTCAACCTCGCTCTCCACATCAGCGCATCACGGATGCCTACGCCCACCTCTTCACGTCGTACCCAGAATTTTTCCGTTCAGAACTTCGCCAAACGCCCATGGCTTCTACCAAACACAGTATTTATCACCATATCAAGACGGTGGGACCCCCAGTCTTCGCCAAATTCAGACGTCTGGCACCGGATCGATGGGCAGCCGCCAAACAGATGTTTGCCGAAGTGGAAGAAAGGGGCCTTTGCCAAAAGGCCTCCAGCCCATGGTCGTCACCCTTACACATTGTCCTGAAGAAAGATGGCTCCCTCCATTCTTGTGGGGATTACAGGCGCCTGAACATGCAAACAGAACCGGATTACTACTCCCTCCCAAATATCGCCGACGTGACCTCCTACCTGCACAAAGCAAAGGCTTTCTCCACGCTCGACCTCCTGAAGGGGTACTATCATGTGCCTATGAACCCAGAAGACATCTCCAAGACCGCCATCACCACTCCTTTCGGTACATACACCTTCAATTACCCCTGTTTTGGCCTTCGTAATGCTGGGGCCACTTTTCAACGTCTCATGGATAGCATCTTAGGGGACCCTCCCTTCTGTGTATATTACTTGGACGACATACTTGTGTTCTCTTCCTCAAAAGAGGAACACCTCTGTCACATGCGCATCATGCTCGACCGCCTACAGCAAAATGGCCTTGTTGTCCGGTACGACAAGTGTACCTTTGGCGCCAATGGAGTGCCGTTCTTAGGGTACCGCATCACTCCTGAAGGAGTCCATCCCCTTTCTGAGAAGGTAGCAGCTGTTCAGAATTTCCCCACGCCTTTGACTGTCAAAGCACTGCAGGAATTCTTGGGCATGATCAACTATTATTACCGTTTTCTGCCAGTCATTGCCGCCACTCTTCCTCCCTTCTACGCCTCCCTCAAGGGCAAGCCAAAAGACCTGAAGTGGGGTCCCCTTCAAGAAGCAGCTTTCTGCAATGCAAAGAATGCCCTATCAACCGGTGCTGCTCTCACTTTTCCCGTCCCACATGCTCCTCTCCTTCTCTCCATCGATGCCAGCGACGTTGATATTGGTGCAGTACTCGAACAGGTGGTCAACGGCTCGCCCCGACCATTGGCCTTTTTCAGCAGAAAACTTTCCAAGGAAGAATCGGGTTATTCTACCTTCGATCTCGAATTGTTGGCGGTGCACTTGCCTGCTCGTCACTTTTGTCATTTCTTAGAAGGTACACCCTTTGTCATTTGCATAGACCACATACCTCTGGTGCATGCCTTCACTCGGCAGTCTGACGCCTGGTCTGCCCGTCAATGTCGACATCTCTCCGCCGTGGGTGAATACAATTGCACCCTTCAACTCGTCCTAGGGAAAATTAATGCCATTGCCAATGCCCTGTCAAGAAACACGTAGGCCGCCGTTCAACTGGGATTGGATTACAACGCCTTGACTGAAGCCCAACGACAAGATCTAGATTATCAAGCGTGTAGGACATCCTGCACAGCCCTCCGTTGGGAAGATGTCCCCCTCGACGACTCCAACACCACCTTCCTCTGTGACGTCAGTACTGGTAGACTGCGACCATGGATTCCTACTCCCATGTGCCGACAGGTATTTGATTTCATTCACGTCCTTTCACATCCCTCGCGCCATTCTACTGCACAGCTGTTGAAGACAAAGTTCATTTGGCACGCCATTACTAAGGATGCTAAGGATTGGGTCCGTGCCTGTACGGATTCAGGAGTAACATGTACATTATGTCCTTTATAGGGGCGAGGGGGGGGGGTGCCATGTACCACTCGTGTGTCACACGATCGTAATTAGTAACAACATTTCTCTTTTTTTGTATGAATTATCCTTTGTATCTTCGCTCTCCCCTGGCACTGACAGCAACTTGTATTGTCATGTCTGCCTATTTCATTGTTAACTGTTAACAGAACTGGTTGCCAGTTGGACAAGAAATAGCATGTGTGTATTTTGTGACCCTCTTGCCGGGACCTCTTGTGTATATATACCTGAGGTGTTTATAATAAAGTACTCAGTTGCTTTCATCCCGCTTTTGAGTTACAACCTACTCTTGTCTCGTCACAAAACTCTCTCGTGCTGAAATGAGTAAAATATTCCTAAAGGGGACATTTTTGTGCGAAATATTTGAAATATATGTAATTCATCTCTCTCTCTCTCTCTCTCTCTCTCTCTCTCTCTCTCTCTCTCTCTCTCTCTCTCTCTCATTAATTTACAAACACTGAAATTGAAAGTAATGTCTATTTCCCCACTAGAAATAAGTAATGGTTTTAAAGGAAAAGGTGAAGGATGTCTAGAAGATAGAGATAAATTTCTTGTGAATTGAGAGAGAGAGAGAGAGAGAGAGAGAGAGAGAGAGAGAGAGAGAGAGAGAGAGAGAGAGAGAGAGAGAGAGAGAGAGAGAGAGCAAATAAGAATGAAATATTGCGTACGCAAACTCAACTAAAAAATAAATGTAATTTTAGATATAAGAAAAATATTTTCATAAAAAAAAAATAAGTATGTCGCTTAAATAATAAAACGCGTATTTTTAGCCACATCTGGAAGTTCTCAAGGATGAAAACATTTACTGTAAGGTATGGCATAGAACTTTATTTTTGTGAATAACCTGCGGAAAATTAAATCAATGTACTACTATAAACACAACGTTAAAAGAAATGTGAAGAATAAAATTAATCTACTTGATTCAATGAATAAAACAACGAAATATTTACGCAGGGAAAACCTATTTAAGAATTATGAGGGTGAATGTAAAAAAAAAAAAACCATTAATTAGAATTATTTTTTTAAGGAATGAATATACATTATAATTCGATAAAAAAGCAAGGAAAATATTCAAGAATTCTATCAATCATATTTTCAATTGCCTAATTTTCTTTCCTTTATTCTTATTTCAAATTTCATTAGTTGCGTTTATTAATATGCCAGAAAAGTGCTCTTTCTCACGAGATTAATGTTTAAATGAGATTCACAAAATTGTTGTATTGTCCACAGGGAGAGGATTTGTGTTGTAAGATTTCCATTTATTGGCAACTATCATCCACTTTTCATCTTTATGATTCATTATCATGTATCAAAAAGATCCTATATCAAAACCCATACTTCAGAAACACATAAGGAGGATGGGCTGCTGTCTATTGTTACAACCGGGTAAACGATAAAAGCTTCTGTGGACAGATTCATTATATGTATGAGAGTGATATGGGACTTTCGATGGACAGGAAAACTGAATAGAAGTGCGTTGTTTGATCGGGTGTTTGGTGAGCTGTTTTTAGTTCCAATGCATAAACGAGGGGTAATATGGCTCCCTTATTCCCCTAATGTTATGATTCAATGAAAAGACATTACTCTTTATTTATTGTGGACTTATCTTACTTTCAAAATTTTCTATCAACCCCAAGTGTTTATTGCTACGGCAATGGAGCATTTAATTGATTATCTACCAACATGTATTAATAATTTCTAACGGTCACGTCCTCTCTATATATGCTAATCACTAATTCGCTTTTAAAAGTAGGATGAACTATTGCAGACCACTGTTCTTCAGTAATTAAATCAAGCCAATTAATCAGAAGGAAAAACCATGACTTTTCTAAGAAGGCTACTTGTGTTTGCTTTCTAATATTTAGATAAATTCATGTAAGATATACTTTTCTGCAAACATATTCATTTTCTGAGTCTTATGCCAGTTTAATTCAAGTTCATGAGTAAAAATGTATTTTCTCAAAATATGAACTTTTCTATCTTATTATTTTTCGCTCATAGTTGAAGTGTAAAGGATGTTTTATGTCATTCTTGGTATGATTTATTATTTTTAACAGAATATTATATATAATTGTAGTTGGAAAAGCAGGATGCTATAAGCCTTAGACCTTCAGCAGAGAAAATAGCCCAGTGAGGGAAGGATAGAATCTCTAATCAAAGCCAGTGGAATACCATGGTACAGAGACTAGGCCACTAACAAGACTAGGGAGCAATGGTTTGATTTTTGAAGTGCCCTTCTCCTAGAAGAGCTGAGTACCATAGCTAAAGAGTCTCTTCTAACCTTACCTATTGTAGAATAGCCATTGAACAATTGCAATGCATTAATGATCCCCTTGAATAAAGAAGAATCTGGTTGTTATTTTGGTGTCCACGTGTATGAGGGAAGAGG
>NC_090728.1:2396177-2411177 GCF_036898095.1 Palaemon carinicauda
TTAACTTAGCTCATTATGCATGTTGCAAAGATTTTTCATAAATCTGACCATCCTTTGCATTCAGATCTTCCCCGACAGTATCATACAATTCGTAATGTTAGGTGTATAGTTAATTATAATCATAAGGCTCAATAATACATAGTGTTCTTGACCTTTTATTCCAGCTGTGACCAAATTGTGGAATGATCTTCCTGATTAGATAGTTAAATCAGTAGAACTTCAAAAGTTCAAAATTGCAGCATTCCCTTTTTATACTCTATATATGAGATATCTATTTTGATGTTGTTTCTCTTCTAATTTTTTTTTTCTTTTAATTGTTTATTACTTTTTTGTGTCTATGTAATTTCTCTTAGCCGACCAATTCTCCTTTCGGTGCGTATGACCTCTTTACTTTTTCTGTGAACGTTATCAGCTGAAGACTAAAAGTAATGAATAAAATTGGGAATGAAACCAATACAATGAGTAAACGATTGTAAGGTACTTATAAGAAGCCAGCCTTTTACCGTGACTCTCAAGGTCGTAGAATCAAATCTTCCTCCCAGGTGCTTAATGCAACTTAACTTCAGGTGTTCATGTTTTAAGGCTCGTTGAAAGATAGTGAACAAAAGAAGAGATTCTTCCACTGAGTAGTTAAAGAAAATTCGTTTAGAGGTCAGCTTCGATTAGATGGACTATAGTTATGACTCAAAGAGTTATGGAAAGAATAATAAGGAGAATTACACTCAGAGCCAAAAAAAAAAAAAGGCAACAAGACGAGTGCAAAGTAGAATAGAGTATATTATAGCAACATGTATGAGAAAGAAATGGGCATTAGCACGATATATAATGTGAATGACAGATAATAAACAAATATTGAGAATAAAAGAATATGATTGAAAAAGAAGCATGGTAACGAAGAGAAGAAGATGGATTGACGATCTAAGGAAATTTGAATTACACTGGCATAGAAAGACCATAAACAAACGGAAGCGGAAGAACATGTCTTTGGACTCTGTCCTGCAGTAGACTAGTTACACCTGATATATATATATATATATATATATATATATATATATATATATATATATATATATATATATATATATATATATATATGTATATATATAGATAGATAGATAGATAGATAGATATATATATATATATATATATATATATATATATATATATATATATATACTTATGTATATATACATATATATATGCATTTATATTTAAGTATATATATATATATATAAATATATATATATATAAGTATATATATGCATACATATGTATATATATATATATATATATATATATATATATATATATATATATATATATAAGAATGTAGGCCTATATATATATATATATATATATATACATATATATATATATATATATATATATATATACATATATATATGTATATATATAAATATATATATGTATATATATACATACATATATATATATATATATATATATATATATATATATATATATATATATATATATGTACAGTATATATATATATATATATATATATATAAGTATATATATATCTATATATATACATATATATACATATATAAGTATATATAAATATATATATATATATATATATATATATATATATATATATATATATATATAAACAAACTGTTGCCTCTAACACTAGACTGGAACCTTTTAACGGCAGATTGCCAGCTCTGTGAGCGGAAGGTAAATCTCCCTTCAAGGTGATGAAGCAGTTACTTCTGCATTCTTGAATATGCCAAAGTAATCATCATCCACATAAAGATAAATGAGAGAGTAATCCAATTCCTTGATTCTTTTTACAGTCCAGGCCATCTTTATTCAATCAATAATAATCCATTAAAATTATCAATACAGTTCAGGTCATTAGTTTTAAAATCAATATAACCCAAATGTAGCCTATCCAAATCCTTATTGTTTTCTAATCAAGTATCAGCATTCGGAACAAGAAGAAGGAAAAGGAGGAAGAATGGTTATATATCAAATAACTCTCAATAATGATTATCGAAGCATCAAAGCCACTGTCCTATCCTTCTGCGGTTAGAATAAAAAAAAAGTAATCACTAAAGACATTCGCTATCATCCTAAACTATTTCAAAAATAATAAATACATCTCTTCGCTTATTCCAACAGCCTCAAGGTCCTATGCATTAACGTATCTGTCTGAGAGAGAGAGTTGCTTATACGGCGTGTTCATACGACAAATATCCAAGTGTAAAGGGTAATAACGACCGTCTAACAGGCTAAGCTATAACGTGTGTCGATAAGTCCTCAACATGAGACATGTTTTTAGTCAGAGACAGGTAACCGCAGACGTGTTGGCCAACTACGCAGCTAATATATAAGAGAATGAAGTATGTGAGAGTAATAACAAAGGCGTCAATCAAAGCGAGAAAGACTTTGTGCGTGTTTTAATCAACATTTTCAGGGTTCATCCTATTTTAAGAAAGGGGGAATAAGTCAAAACTCTGGTATTAAGATCAAATGTTGATCTTTTGCGACCAAGTGACTACAAGGATAAGTACGCTCTTTGTAGAATTATAATGTAGAGTATGATTTAAGTGTTAACAGAGGATGCGTTAATTTCTAGCGAATCAGATATTTGGTACTAGAAATGGAGGAGTGGTGGCTAGTTTGACATTTTTGTCAGTATGACTAATTGGGGCTGGAGGAAAAACTTATATACTCTTATATTAAAGCCTATTATTTACTTTTGAGAGACTAATTTTGGGTTACAGCGCATGCGTTGCTGGTGTTCGCTTTTTTGTGTGAGACTTACAGTAATCATTACCTGACTTTTCTAATCAATCGAGAGCTTCCACATATTTCTTCTTAACTTCCCATATTTTCTTTTATAACAGTAATTTTTCCCACCCTCCCCTTCAATTCTTGCACGTCACTAGAAAACGTTTGTTTTATGAAATTTAGGGAATGTCATCTATTTAGGTAATTGCTTATATTGAAAACTTCGGGTAAATATGTGGTACTTTAATTTCCAGCCAAACATATTATATTTCCCACTCGCTATTTTTTTTTTTCTATAAATATTGACCACGAATATTTATTTGGCCAAATCACCCATTCATATGCTTTCCTAACATCACCCCCCCCCCCCCCCGCACCTATTAGGAAAATTATGGGGGATCCCAGTGGAAGCCAGTGTTTTGGGTGGGGGAAACACTGAAAACGAGTGATTTTCAGCAATAATAATGATCAGAAATGCATAATAAACACAAGATAGCCTCTAGCACACGCCATCCCAAGGGGTCATTATCTAAGTATCCTAATAACCTATAATTTATATCAATATCCTCAAATGAATTTTGGCCTGCCATGGCTACCTTCACTTGCATTTCAGCAAAATCTCACTTCTCTTCTGTTTTGATAACTGGCACATGGATGAGCTACGGAATCCAATAACGTGAGTCATTATTTCGGGATTTTTTTTTTACTTTAAGATAAACAATAATAGCTATATACTAAACGAAGATAATTTTCAACATAATCAATTACCGAAATAAATGGCATTACATTAACTTAGAAATAGATTATACTTCCCTTTTAGAGATATGTTATTGTGATGGTCGCCATACTGGAACTGAAGAGAGGCTGGAAAAAATAGCTCTCGTAGAACAATATCCAGGAACCTAAGCAGGTGTAATTAGAAGCTCTTAATTGGTAAATAATACAGCTAATGAATACGTCATAGCGATTTAAACCATTGTATGTGCAATGACTCACCTTGATTCTCCCAAAGGTAAACAATGGACTCCAAAACAGCGATCACATTTTAATAGATCGATATGTATGTTATTATATCATAGCCCCATTAATTGTAGAGATAAAAATGCCATAGAAGCCAGCGCTCATCCATTTTTTTTATAGCGAATTCCAGTTCCACTAGAAATTAATGTATTTTATTTCAAGCATATGTTGTCTATTCAGTATATAGCAATTATTGATCATCTGAGAGAAAAAAAAAAACATCCCTGAAATAATAACCCACATGATTAGTGCGCACTGCTCATCCATGTACCGCTTGCCATAGCAAAGTAACAATTAAATCATGTTTATTTGCGAGCGAAGCAGGTTACGGCAGAGCAAAAATAATATGAGGGATGTGCTATAGATTATAGATGATCATGATACTTGCTAACCCACACAATACTCACTGTTGCCAACCACCCCTGTAGCCAAGATTTTTCAGCTGTCTCAACAACCACTGGGGCACTAAGGGCATCGATGGCCCTTAGAGGAATGATTAGCATTGCCTGTCATCAGCCTGTTGTAGATGGTCCTCCTCGGGAAGTGAGCCTAGTTTCTGTCCTTCGGGTAAAATACTTCCCTGTACCTGTGAGAGCTGCCCTTCCCGATATTAACACCATATTTGAAATGATATGATGACTACAATTAACAACCCTTATTGACAGCCTCTTCCTCACTGTCAAAAATTCCATCGAGAACTCCACTCCCAACAAAGTGGATGGTAACCATACTGAACAACGCCGAATAAATCTGAGGTGAATGATAGGACATTAACAGTAACCTCTCAATATGCTTGGTCAGTGAAAAGCCACTCACCACCCAGCTATTCGCCCCCATGCCTCTGCCCCAACCAACAATCTCAAAAGCCACTGGATGACACTCTTCACCATCTACCATCACAAATCCAGGGCTCCTGTTAGGAAATATGCTACTGGATGTCAATGGTAAAGATAAAAAAAATATAATTAGACCATCGCCTGTGGTGGTGGTATCCCTGTTAACCTATCACTAGAAAAAGGATCCAATCTGCACTTTCTGGTAAATTCTTGTGCCTGTAGTTCTGTTCTCCCTGTTGGCCATGACCCCGTCATTCCAAGACTGCTGATATCCACATGGTGGAAACCAGCAGAGTTACTATCGCCAACCATGGTTATCACATAATGACACTATTGATTTGGGTAGCCAAGTGCCAGTACAATTTTATCATTGCTGATGTTCCACTGCCTCATATCAGTGCAGATTTCCTCGACCATTTCCAAGTCTGGCTAACATTGCAAATCAATGCTTATTCAGCGACTGCTTTTACTCATCCACACATTTATCATCTGCTCCATCCAGCCTCCCTTTCCATATAAGCATGCCCGCAGATGCCTATGCCCACCTCCTTACTTTTTATCACAAGGTAATTTGCCCTAAGTTATGCCAGATGCCCAGGGTTCTTCCAAGCATGATATCTTGTACAATATCAAGATGTCGGGGACCCCAGTGTTTATAAGATTTAGACCGTTGGGTAGTTGCTAAATGCACATTTGCTGTTATGGAAAATAATTGGCATTTGTCAAATGGCCTTAACCCCCATAGCTATCACTCATGTGTGTTGTACTGAAAGAGGATGGATTCATACACTCTTGTGGGGATTACAGGCGTCTTGATATGCTGATTTGATTAGAAAACTAGTCCATCTTTAGCATTCCTGACATCACCACCTGCAGTGTAAATCTATTTTCCACCCTGACTCCCTGAAGGGCTATTATAAGTTACCCATGAACACAAAAGATATCCAGAGACTACCATCACCACCCCCTTCGGCACATATACTTTCAATTACTTCTGCTTTGGCCATTGTAATGGCCATACTTCAATGACCCGTGGATGGATACTTAGGAACCTCTTCTGCATATATTACATAAATGACTTATTAGTATTCTTCCCCTCCAGAGAAGACTACCTACATCACCTCTACATCATCCTCGATTGCCTGAGGCAGATCAGCCTTGTAGTTACGTATGAGAAGCGTCTGGTGCAAAGGAATTGCCTTTCGTGGATGAATATATCATTCCTGAGGGTGCTGTCTACTGTACATCCCTGAAAAGGTATCAGCAGTATAGAAGTTCCCCACACCTTCAACCATCAAAGCATTGTGGGAATTCTTGGGCAAGGTGAACTATTATCACTGGGTCTTACCAGCCATCACTTCCTTTCTTGACCCCCTTCAAGAGGAGGCCTTCTTCAACACAAAGAAAGCTCTATCAATTGCTATTACTCTTACCTTCCCTGTGCCAACTGTCGGCATCCTACTCTCCAACAATACCAGTGACTTCTCGTTATGGGTGATACTCAAAGAAATTATCAATGGATCACCCATCCCATTGGCCTTCCTCGGTAGAAAAGTTTCCAAGGTGGAATCAAGCTACTATACCTTCGAGTGCAATCTACTGGTAGTGTATTTGGCTGTTCAATACTTCAACCACTTCTCATAAGAAACGTCCTTTATCATTGACATGATCCATAAGCTCCTTTTGCACGTCTTCACTTGACAGACCGGTGTATGGTCTGCCTCTGAACGCCGACCTCTATCTACTATTTCCAAATTCCATTCAACTATTTAACACATCCCTGGTAAACTGAATCTTGTCACTGTCGACCTCTCCAGAAACACACTGGCCACCCTCCGCCTGCGAATGAATTTAAAGAGCTTGGTAAAAGCTTAACAAAAGGATCCCAAGTACCAAACCAACAGGTATTTCAATTGATCCATGGCCTCTCATACCGCGCATGCTGATGTACCGTACAGCTACTGAAGTTAAAGTTTATTTGCCAAGGACTCGGTCTGCATCTGTACTTCATGTCAAATTCAAAAGTAAATTGGTACAGACATTCTAGTATGGGCACTTTTCATAAGTTTATATTGTATAGCCCACATTCTTTGTGACGTGGTGCTCTCCCTTCCACATCACAAAAGCATTGTTACCTTTTCACAGTCATCAATCGCTCCACTCGCTGATCAGAAGACATCACCATGCAATATCCACCTCATGTACTGCTTCCTTGCTTTCCAGATGGACAGCAAGATTCAACATCCCTAAGTATATTATTTCCAACAGGGGTACCACTTTAAATTCATTAGATGTGGACATTATTAGCACATCTCAGGATCACCGAAAATAACACTACCGCTTACAACCCTGAAGACAACAGAATGGTGGAACTTCTCTATCATATCCTGAAAGCAGTCTTGATGTCCTACTGTACCAACTACGCTGGTTTCCACAACTTCCTTGGGACCTCTTGGGACTGAGAACTACACCCAAGGACACCATGAATTCTCAGTGGCAGAAATAGGATATCCAGCACTTATGTCATATTGTGGGGAAATTTACCTTCTACCACCAGACCTACTTCATTTATGAGCAACATATGAAAACATATTTGAAACATATATGAAAACATTCATCGTCAACATTCGTAGAAAATGGGATTGGACGACTATTGACTACCTAAAAGATGCGTATCTCTTGCGAGATGACCCGCTAATAGTACGATTTTCTAAGCAGGTCGCCATCTTTGACATTCATGCCTGCTTCAGAATGGAGATGGGCAGTGTTGCTGTAATGCATGCGTAACAAGCAACCCAAATACAAATAAGGAACAATCACGTCGCTGTTTTTTCTACGCAGTTCATACAGTAACCACCATCTGGCTCCATTCAGTTTAAACTACAAATGTTATTGAATGTAACGCGTCAACTTCAACTATATGTTCATCACTATTATCATATTTTCAATCTTTATACCAATGACAACATTATTGACAAAAACCATTAAATGCACACATATTGTTCAATTATTACCCTTTTATAACTCTTTCTGGTCTATGGATACCTGTGTTGTTTCTAAATAAAGTTAGTTGTTCTAAAGCTTGTCTTTCAGTCGTACCTCTTTCAGCCTAGAAAAACACTTCTGAACATCATAAAAATAGGAAGAAACGGTAAGATATGAACAATCAATCACAACAATTATTGTTGGTACTTACTTTTGAGAAGACAAACCATTTCATTAATTATATTTTCAACAGGAAATTAATTTCTCTTAAATATTCCACCACCATCATCTGATCTAGAAGGCTTGTCATATTGAGAAAACTATTCGAATCATAATGCATGATATCTTATACAGTAGATCCTAATAAAAGCTTCTCAAATTATCAACGGGATAGGAATTAATGAGGGGTAGTTTGAAGTTTATTTTAGCCTACCTCTGCTAGGATATAGGACCACACCCCCATTGGAGTATAGTACAAATTAATTTACATAAAATACGATAAAACAATTCCAAATTAAAGTTATCAAATGGGAATGACCTTATGAATCATCCCATTAGACAGTCACCCTTAAAGTCAAAATATTTATAGACATTGACATGACTAGACGGCTTTCTCTACGTTAAATAGAAATGAAGACTTTACTTAGATAAGTCCTAGTCATTGAATGTTAACTGATATGTGTTTTTAATTGCAAATACAAACAATAAAAGCATAACCGAATAAATTGAATTATAGGAATATACTGTGCTACGCGGTATATCTTACCAATCCATGTTTGCCAACGGTTATACTGTACTCATATAAGTGGATGAGCGCTTGGTGGAATAATGAGAGCTTTGGGTGTAGAGGAAATTACTCCCTAAATCTCTATGAAGTCACTGGCAGCAGGGTAACGGATGGGTTTAAGGCGATGGACAAACGGTCTCTTCGGCTTCTACTCCTGATGCCTGTAGGTTGATCTTACTAGAATTAGTATGGACTTGCCTTAGTTATATAGTTATATAGACGCTGCGCATCAAAAGGAATTGGCTATCCTTTGATGTATCTAGCTAATGAATTTTCTATGGATTTAATCAGTCATGGATAGAGAAGATGAAAGAATGGCCCCAATCCCAGGCATAGTAGGGTGCTAAGAATCTCCCGATTTATAAATACTAAAGAAAAAGGAAAATAGGTAATTGGAATGTTAGAACCATGAATCAGATTGGGAAGTTACAGCAAGTGGAGATTGAATTTATGAAATATAATTTGGATATCTTGGCCCTAAGTGAAACATGTTGGAACGGGATTGGTAAGGAAACTTTACATCAAGGGAATATATATATTTACTCAGGAAGATCAGAAGGAGCTTGAAGAGAAGAGGTAGGAATGATGATGACACCTAGAGCAGCAAAGGCATCAACCGAGTGGGGAGCTGTAAATACTAGATTGTTACTAGCAAAGTTCAAATCAAAGCAGTGCAATATGAGTATTATAGTTTTCTATGCCCCAACAAATGATTCCCCTGAAGAAAGGAAAGATGAATACTATGAAGAACTGCAGAGTGTAATAAATGAGATCCCTGAGAGATATGAAAATTGTGATTAGCGACTTCAATGCTAAAGTTTGAAGAAATAATGAAGGGATAGAGAATGTGATGTGTGTCGAGGGTCTTGGCGAAGTTGTAAATGAAAATGGAGCACATTTCATAAGTCTCCATTCAGCAAACAATCTTGTTATTGGAGATACTCTGTTCCAACATAAGAACATCAACAAGTATACATGGACTTCACCATGTGACACTTATAAAAATCAGATAGATCGCATTGCCATTAATAAAGAGAGAAGGAGGACTCTCAAAAAATGATAGAAGCTAAAGAGGTGCAGATATTGGTAGTGATTACCAGCTCCTCATTGTCACACTGAAATCAAAACTGAAAGCACCCAACAGAAAGATAGATAGAATACCTAGGTTTGATACAACTAAGCTTCTAAAAGAAAACCATAGATAAACATTTGCAATTGAATGTAGGAATTGATTAGCAGTCTTAGAGACTTTAAGAGACGAAGAACAGACAATTAATAAAGAATGGTGTGATATTAAGAACATATATCAGTCAGTTGGTAGTGAAGTCTTGGGACAAACAGTTACAAGGAGAAAGCCATGGATATCGAATGATACTTGGGATACTATAAAAAGGAGACAAAGACAAAAATTGATTGCTGAAAGTGTTCGATGAAGTAATGAAAATTACAAGTTAGAGCATAGTAAGTATTCCAGGATTGACCGTGAGGTCAAAAGAAAAGCCAGGAATAACTGGAGAGAGTATTCAGACAGTAAAGAAGACGAGGCCGACAAAGCTATGAATTCAGGAAGTGGCTATGGTGTGAGAATTGCTCATAGAATTATTAAGGAAATCTCGAATGGGGCAAAGAGGAAGAAGCATATACCCATCAAAAAGAGAGATGGTTCTGTTATAGCAACAAAAGATGAAGAAAGACAACGTTAGATGGAACACTTTAGTGAGGTTATGAATAGGACATATGAAGGGAATAATTTGATAGATATACCTGAAGCTGACGAAGACCTTGATGTCTGCATGAATGAATTCAGTGTGTTTGAAGTCGAAGCTATCTTCAAAAAACTAAAGAGATGGAAAACCCCTGGATATGAGGAAATAACTGCCGGGATGATACTGGCAGAAAATGAAGTGACTCCAAGACTACTTACATGATTATTTTGTAGAATGTGGCATGAAGAAGTAAAACCTGATGAATGAGAGTTAGGAGTGTTGGAGAAAATAGCTAAAATGGGAGACCTGACTGATTGCAATAATTACAGAGGCATAACAGTTGCTATGAAAATATATGGTATGCTTATTCTTAAGAGATGAGAGAAAGATTGATGAAAAGCTGAGAGATAAAAGAGCAGGATTTAGAAAATGTAGAAGTTGCAATGACCAGATTTTCATTTTAAGTCACGCTGCAGAGCAATGCGTAGAATATAGAAATCACATTTTCATGGTATTTATGGACTATGAAAAAGACTTTGATATTGTGCACCAGCCAATTTTGTAGGGAGTCCTGCGCTATTATGGAATTCCTCTTAAATATCTAAATATGATTAAGTCTGTCCATGAGCATAGGAAGTGCAAAGTTAATGTTAAAGAAGTCTCATCAAGTGAGTTCCCAGTGAACAGCAGAGTACTTCAAGGGAATGTGTGTCACCTATGTTGTTTATCCTCCTCATGGGCTTTGTAGTGTTTAGAACAGTCAGAGATGGTGGAGAAGGATTGGAATGAATTGGTGATAGGAATTTAGCAGACCTAGAGTATGCTGATGATGCTGTTCTTCTTAGCAGAACACCACGGGATTTGCAATGCTTGCTTACCAGAATGCATGAAATATCACATGAGGTGGGACTGAAGATAAATAGAAGAAAGAGAAAGATAATGAGACAGGAGTATACAATAGAAGATGA
Organism: Palaemon carinicauda; assembly: GCF_036898095.1. Classification (NCBI taxonomy): domain Eukaryota; kingdom Metazoa; phylum Arthropoda; class Malacostraca; order Decapoda; family Palaemonidae; genus Palaemon; species Palaemon carinicauda. The sequence goes on from NC_090728.1 coordinate 2,407,243, forward strand.
AATATCATTGGAAGGAGAAAGGATTAATAAGGTAGAACCATTTAAGTATTTAGGAACAATAATCTCCAATACAGAATCTTTAGAATTAGAGTTTAGTGAAAGATTGAAAAAAAGCAAATCAGACAATTTCTAGGTTAAGAAAAATTTGGAAACCAAATCACCTGAAATTTCATATAAAAATCAGACTATATATCAGTTTAGTGAGATTGGTGTTACTCCATGGACATGAGTCACGGTATGACAATGAAAAAATCTCCAATAGATAATAGAAATGGCAGGACAGGATTAAAAATGAAACTATAATAGCGATTACTCGAATACCATATGTGGATGACATCATGATAAGGGGTAGATGGAAATGGTTTGGGCATGCTCTTCGCACTCCCCAAAAGAGATTAGCTCACCAAGCGTTTAACTTGGAAGACTTAAGCCTATATAGCTTAGGACTATAAAGAGCGAAATAGGAGATGATGAATGGGGAAGTATTAAATTAAAAGCTCAAGACAGACATAACTGGCGAAATCTAACCGAGACCCTTTGCATTAATAAGCGTAGGAGATGATAATGAAGATGAACTAAATATACTTCACATATGTTAAATATGTAATCAATATGTTTTTTATTCTTATATATCGGGGTTTTTTGGCATGGCAATGTTTGTTAACAATAGAATCTTTAATTTCTTATATCTTATCAGAGATTTACCACTATGTGAAATAGTGATGATAAGTTTTCTCTCATATATTTTCTAACACTTTATGCGACTTATTCCTTATTGTCAAAAGGTAGCTGTTAGGTACTAACAGAGAGGCGAGCTGAATGTAAGTTAATTTAGTTTTAGTGCTATAGATCATGCATACAAACTGAATTCTAGCGCTATTATAAGTCCCACATACAAACTGAACTCTAGCGCTATAGGTACCGCATACAAACTGAATTCTAACACTATAGATCCTTCATACAAACTAAACTCTAGCGCTATAGGTCCCGCATACAAACAAACTTCTATATACTATAGGTTCCGCAAACAAACTGAAGGCTAGCACTCTATGTCCCTCATACAAACTGATTTCTAGCGCTATAGGTCCCGCATACAAATTGAAAGCTTGCGCTATAGGTTCCCCATACAAACTGAACTCTAGTGATATAGGTCCCGCATACAAATATAATTATAGCACTCTGGGTCCTGCATACAAACTGAATTCCAGCATTATAGGTCCCTCATACAAACTGAACTCTAGCGCTATAAGTCCTGCATACAAACTGAACTCTGGCGCCATAGGTCCCCCATGCAAACTGAATTTTACTGCTATAGGTCCCGCATACAAACTGAATTCTAGCGCTACAGGTCCCAAATACCAACCGAATTCTAAAGCCATAGGTCCCGCATACAAACTGAGTTCTAGCACTATAGGTCCCCCATACAAACTGAATTCTAGCGATATAGGTCCCACATACAAACTGAATTCTAGCTTTATAGGTCCCTCATGCAAACTGAACTCTAGCACAATAGGTCCTGCATGCAAACTGAACTCTAGTGCTATAGGTCCCGCATACAAACTGAACTCTAGCACAATAGGTCCTGCATGCAAACTGAACTCTAGTGCTATAGGTCTCGCATACAAACTGAATTCTAGTGCTATAGGTACCACATACAAAATGAATGCTAGCATTATAGGTCCTGCAAACAAACTGAACTCCAGCGCTATAGTTCCCGCTTACAAACTGAATTCTAGCGCTATAAGTCATGCATACAAGCTGAATTCTAGTGCTAAGGGTGAGCTTACAAACTGAATTCTAGCGCTATATGTCCCGCATACAAAATGAATGCTTGCACTATAGGTCCTGCAAACAAACTGAACTCCAGCACTATAGTTCCCGCATACAAACTGAATTCTAGCGCTATAGGTCATGCATACAAACTGAATTCTAGTGCTAAGGGTGAGCTTACAAACTGAATTCTAGCGCTATATGTTCCGCATACAAACTGAATTCTAGCGCTATAGGTCCCGCATACAAACTGAATTCTAGCGCCATAGGTCACGCATACAAAATGAATGCTTGCACTATAGGTCCTGCAAACAAACTGAACTCCAGCACTATAGTTCCCGCATACAAACTGAATTCTAGCGCTATAGGTCATGCATACAAACTGAATTCTAGTGCTAAGGGTGAGCTTACAAACTGAATTCTAGCGCTATATGTCCCGCATACAAACTGAATTCTAATGCTATAGGTCCTGCATACAAAATAAATTCTAGCTCTATATGTCCCGCATACAGACTGAATTCTAGCTCTATAGGTCATGCATACAAACTAAATTCTAGTGCTATAGGTCCTGCATACAAACTGAATTCTAGCGCTATATTGCCCGCATACAAACTGAATTCTAGTGCTATAGGTCCTGCATACAAACTGAATTCTAGCACTATATGTCCCACATACAAACTGAATTCTAGTGCTATATGTCCCGCATACAAACTGAATTCTAGCGATATATGTCCCGCATACAAACTGATTTCTAGCGCTATAGGTCCCGCATACAAATTGAAAGCTTGCGCTATAGGTTCCCCATACAAACTGAACTCTAGTGATATAGGTCCCGCATACAAATATAATAATAGCACTCTGGGTCCTGCATACAAACTGAATTCTAGCGCTATATGTCCCGCATACAAACTGAATTCTAGTGCTTTAGGTCCCCACATACAAACTGAATTCTAGCGGTAGTTCCAATATGTAAACTATTTTGTTTATATTTTTTACATATCTTGATGAGATACTGGATATTCGATTTGTGCGAAAATATAGAATTAGTTCTTGATTTTAATAGAAATTATAATTTTAGTAATTTTAATAATAATAATAATAATAATAATAGTTTTAATAATAATAATGATTTTAGTTTTGATAATAATAAAAACATTAATGATAATAATAATTTTGATAATAATAATGATTTGAATCAATCTAATTACTTTCTTGGAAGATGAATACTGGTTAGTGTGTTTAGGTGGTTCATAAAAAAAAAACTATTCCCCTTTATTTTTTCCTTTATTATGTACATAAATGCTTTCTAATTCAAGGGAGGCAAGGAAAATGAACAACAATTTATTTTTGTATCCATCGTATGATATGCATTGTGTTTCCCAGCTGGTATTATAAATCCAAAGTGTCTCACATATGAAAATGCTATCAGCTGTTAGTATAAGCGCCTTTATGGATAAAGTGTATTTGCATGCATATTTTTTTGCAATAAGCCGTTTACCCAAAGAGGTTTCTGGTGCAAAATCTTATAAGAGACTGCAAACCTTGATACTTGGTCTCTTACTGCTGGGTTACGGAATTTGGTTTCGTTAATATTTTTTAAAAATCTCTTCTATTCTTTCTCTCAATCTCTTATGTTTAGACTTGGGAATATAAATTTACTCTTACTTACATACATACGTGCATTAATTGATGCATACATACATACATACATGTGTATAAATATTTTTTTCTTTTTAATTTTCATAAAATGTGACTTTTCAACTTAAAATAAGGATTTGGGATTCTCAACGGGTAATATATATATATATATATATATATATATATATATATATATATATATATATATATATATATATATATATATATACATATATATACATATATATATATACATATATATATATATATATATATATATATAAATATATACATATATATACATATATATATATATATATATATATATATATATATATATATATATATATATCAAAAACAAATAGGGAATGATAAAAAGCTTTAGTACCAACAGCTTTCTTGCATTTTAATATACTTCTTCAGGGCACAATAAAAAGTGAGACACAGTTGAAGGACGTCAATAAGTAAAATTGGATAAAAAAAAAAAATAAGTGGAACAATAAAAGAAATTATAGAAAAACCTTGTC
>NC_090728.1:2416177-2443677 GCF_036898095.1 Palaemon carinicauda
GTATATATATTTTGCTTAGCTGTTTGCTACCCTTTTGTGACCTTAGGGACATATGAGTAGCAGTTAAATTTATGTAAGTGTAAATTTGATTTATTTTCTATAGTGTTAAAGTGGTAACTCTTTTCATTAATTGTCAGAATTGAATATTTTTTTAAATTAATTTCTAGTGAAACAAGAAATTGTATAATTTTAATGAAGTATCATTTTGTCTTAGTCTAAGATTTAGTTCACATTTAATATTTCGATTTTACAATTTTTTTTATTTTTAATAGACTAAAATTATTTTTGTGGAGATTGTATTATTTTTATCACCAATTCCAGTGCTTTGCTTGCATCCCTTGACTAAGAACCCAAGTAAGATGTTGATTCAAGAATAGTTCCCATTAGAAGTAAAGTAATGACCCAGATTTGTTTTGAGTGAAAGTAAAGAGACCTTTAGAGATTCAGTGTTCATATATATTATTCTCTGGGAGTTGCATATCATTCTCAGAGCTTGGACGTTTTCTGTTGTGTATCAAATTATGTAATATAATGCAGGTGAGTTTTGGAGCTCGGGAATTTACGTAATTTGCTGGTCATAATATATATATATATATATATATATATATATATATATATATATATATATATATATATATATATATATATATAACATTTCTGATAACTTTATGTTGTTGGCAAACACAAGATCTTTAACCATATAATAATCTGATAATATTAGATATGCAAAACAGTGCACTTCGATTTATTTGTAAAAAATAATAACCCCTTTAAACACAAAAATCTTGAAAATCGTGGTAATCTGGGAACAGTTGGTAGATCTGAACTTATATAACCATAATAATTCAGACAAAATATTTAAGAGTCAACAAAAATGATGTAATTTAATTGGAATCTTTATTTTCAAAAAAAAAATAAAATCTCAAAGTAATGACCACAAAAAAGAGAGAAAAAAAAAACATCTGAACTGTGTATTTTTCTAAGCGATGTAACATACAGTATAATAGTGTAATCGTACATATTCCATTTTAATAAGAACACATACCTTAAATAAATGAGGGAATATTTGAACTAATGAAATAAAATTTCTTTCAAACAGCAACCAATATTTCTGGCCAAAGCAAAACATGCTATTAGTGACAAGACGCCTGAGGATATATTGAGAACTAGTGTCATTTTAGTGCCATTGCGTCTGGAACCTTGGTCTTTTCTTTCGAGGAGTAGTAAATTATTACCTTTCTCACCGGAAGTTAACGAGTAAATGGACCATTCAGTGTCTCCGAATACAGACATCACTTGGGTTATCATCGGATGCGTGAATGCACTGTTGGCACAGTTCAAGGAAATGGTATGGAAGAGGGGAATCCGTAGCAAAGCCAAATGAAATTTATCGTTTCGACATATTCTAAAACAGTTCAATGTTTTATCAGATTTGGCTTTGGGCGAGAGAGAGAGAGAGAGAGAGAGAGAGAGAGAGAGAGAGAGAGAGAGAGAGAGAGAGAGAGAGAGAGAGAGAGAGAGAGAAAATATATATCTAGTAAAACGTATTTAACTAAAAACAGATATATCAAATATTTTATGCCTCCAACAATGTACTGTACGGTATATTGAAATCATTGTTTTGATATAATTTTCTGATTTTAGTTGAACTGTTTGTTGAATAAAGATACAAAAGGAAATAATATTTATAGAAATAGAAACCTACTATGAAAAAGGGTATTATACCTTTTTATTTAGCCTAACAACTTATTGACTGAAAAACTGCAACTTGACTTTTCGCCTTATTTTAGTAAATATCTGATATAATCGTGTGTATCATATTGGGGTATATTATATGTTCCCTTTTATAATATGTTTATGGATTAATCTCTATGAATATTTTTGCGTCTTTATTAATTCATTATTGCGTGTAACGTGTTTAATTATATTTCTTGTTTTAAGTGTATTGTTCAGTTTTTATTTCTTGAAAACCTCCAAATTATATAATAAATATTCTTTTTTTAGGCAATTGCGTAAAAAAAAAAGTGTATTGCTTACAGCAAATGTCAGTATGTTTCTCGTTCCTATGTAATGATTGCTAAAGCCAGACGATGAGACCTTTTGGAAGTAATTCCATTTTTTTTCCATTATACACGATTAATATAGATATCACTTGGGTTATCATCACATGCACGGATGCACTTTTGGTTCTTTTTAAGGAAATATCTTAGAAGAGGGGAATCCATGGCAATTCCAAGGGAAGTTTATCGTTTGGAGAAATTCTAAGATAATCCCATTTTTCATCAGATTTTGCTTAGAGAGAGAGAGAGAGAGAGAGAGAGAGAGAGAGAGAGAGAGAGAGAGAGAGAGAGAGAGAGAGAGAGAGAGAGCCTTACCTGATTGCCTTATTCCATGTTTGGGTTCCCCCAGGTCCCTCAGTGTGAGGCACTTCGTATATCCAACAGAGAGTTGCTTATGCATCTTCGGTGTATTTTGCATCTTGCAGTCTTGGATGGTCTGGGATGCATCTTAGGTGTTTATCGAACTTATTCTTAAACACATCTACGCTCACTCCTGATATATTTCTTAGATGAGCTGGCAGCGCATTAAAAAGTCGCTGCATTATCGATGCTGGTGCGTAGTGAATTAATGTCCTGTGTGCCTTCCTTAGTTTTCCTGGTATAGTTTTGGGCACTATTAATCTACCTCGGCTTGCTCTTTCTGATATTTTTAGCTCCATGATGTTTTCAGTAATTTCTTCGATTTGTTGCTATGCTCGTATTATCATGTAGCGTTCTCTTCTACTTTCTAGACTGTATAATTTTAAAAATTGCAGTCTTTCCCAGTAGTCAAGGTCCTTAACTTCTATTCTAGCAGTAAAGGACCTTTGTACACTCTCTATTTGTGCAATATTCTTTTGGTAGTGTGGGTACCATATCACATAGCAGTACTCGAGTGTACTACGTACATAAGTTTTGTACAGCATAATCATGTTTTCAGCTTTTCTTGTTTTAAAGTGTCTGAATACCATTCCCATTTTTGCTTTACATTTAGCCAACAGTGTTGCTATTTGGTCGTTGTATAACATATTCCTATTTAACATTACACCAAGGTCTTTAATTGCTTCCTTGTTTGTGATTGTCTCGTTATTAGGTCCCCTGTATGCTTATACCATTCTTTCTGTTTCCATAATTTATTGATTCAAACTTATCGGAGTTAAATACCATCCTATCTATCTCCGCCCATTCATATATTTTGTTTAGATCTCTTTGTAATGAGTTCCTATCTTCATCACAAGTAATTTCTCTACTTATTCTTGTGTCATCGGCGAAACTTCTCTCTATAAAGTCTTTAACATTACAGTCTATGCCTGAGATCATAATAACAAACAACAGTGCAGCTAATAACTCGTCATTTGCATCCACTATCTGTTTTCTGTTTTGTAGAAATTCTTTTAGCCATTTTCCTATCTTTCCCTTAATATAATGCTTTCTCATTTTTTTCTCTACTATATTATGGTCTACCTTGTCAAAGGCCTTTGCTTAATCTAGATATACCACATCTGTGTCTTTTTCATTTATCATATTTTATATGTTTTCATGGTGTGCTATCAATTGGGTTTGTGTACTTTTACCGGGAACAAAATCGTGTTGACCTACATTAAACAAATTATTTTTAACCAAATAATTCATTTCTTTTATTGCCCTTCCATACACTTTCATAATATGTGATGTTAGACTAACTGAGAGAGAGAGAGAGAGAGAGAGAGAGAGAGAGAGAGAGAGAGAGAGAGAGAGAGAGAGAGAGAGAGTGTGTGTGTATGTGTGTGTGTGTGTGTGTATTTAGTGAATATGAATTTAATTAGCAAAAAAATATCAAGTGTTTTATGCCTAAAACAATGCAATGTATAATAAATCAGTTGTTGTTATAGGATTTTTTGTTTCTAAATGAATTACTTATCAAATAAAAATTAAAAACTAACAATACTAATAGAAAAGGGAAACATGCTATTAATGCAGGGTATTATACCTTTTTATTTTGCTTCACAACTCATTGACTAAAGAAAAGAAACGACTTTTCGACTTTTCGGAAAATAGCTGATATAATCGTCTCATAATAGAGTATACATGTTCCCATTTTCCATATGTTTATGGATACAATTTTGTTTTTCTGCTTTATCAATTCATTTGGTGATTGCATGGCAATCCCCAAATTACGTAATGTATTTGCAAGTGAGTAATAGGCAGAAGCAAGTTGCTTACAGGAAATGCTAGGAGGTATATTACCATGCTAGGCGGTATATCATAGCAATACATTTTACCAAATATTATAAAAACGGATGAGCAACCTGGTGGAGGAAATGCCTTCCTAAACCTAATGAAATCCTTGGCAGTAAGGTGACGAATTTCGTATACTCTGGACTGATCACGTCAAATTTCTGTCACGATTTAGGTAACTTAAATGCATATTTCCATAACGACTTAAAATTTTTTGTTGTGTACCTATTTTTCCTATTCCATATTATTTTGTAGTAAACTTTAGGAAATTCATCTATCTGTGAAAAGGAAAGGTAAAAAAGGCTAATATATATATATATATATATATATATATATATATATATATATATATATATATATATATATATATATATATATATATATATATATACATTTTACATATGATATTCATAAGGTCAACTATTACTTTAATCTTAAATTTAAGATGTACAGAAAACCCACAAATAATAACCTTATAATAAATAACTATTCATGTCATAAATCGGACGTTAAGCTGACTGCTTTAAGATCCATGTTTCTAAGCTCTCTCAATATCTGCAGTCCCGAATATATTAACAAAGAATTTAGAAATATACATCAAATGTTTTCAAAATAATTTTAGCCCACAAGACATAGACAAAAGCTTGACACTCGCAAGAAAAACTTTTTATTTGCCCCAAAGGAATAGGATAAGTAAACCCCATTTTCTCTCCCAACCATACCATCCTAATTTTGAGCCTATAATTGCTCCTCTAATATTGGTGGGGATTGATCCTACATTTTTTTATCGGAATACCATTGGCAGAATTTTAATTTGTAACAAACCTGACAGTAATGAAGGTATAGTTTATGAGATACCGTGTAGATGTGGAAATTTTTATATTAAAAAATCTGGGAAATCATTAGATAAACAAATGTTGAATCATAAGATTAATATAAGAAAAAATAACAAAAGTAATGCCGTTTGTGTCCATAATGATATATGTAATTATCAAATTGATTGACAACATTCGAAAATTTTGTTCAAAAACACTGATTTTATAGAGAGAAATGTCATTGAAGCAGCGTGTATATTTTAACGCAAGAATAAGAATTTTTATTTATCTCCAGGCATATATAAAATAGATCCTTTCATTTTACACTGTATAATGTGTCAGTATAAACTCAAAAATGTTATTGTAATGTTTTTGGCTTGTTTTGTTTACTTAGGTGCTTGTCGAAGGTTCCGTTACTTCTTTTCCTGTTAATTTATAATTCAAACTTTATTGATTTTATCCTGATGTTAAGTGACTTTTGCCTGTTAGGTAGTAATTAGTATAGTTTATTATTTATCCTATGATTTGAAGCATTTTTTGCATGCATGAACGTGTGTATTCATTTTTTCTATATAAACGCTTCAAAAAGAGATTCAGTGGTGGACGAAATTGTTGTGTATTTTGTGACGGGCCGAGAGAGGGTTGTGAACTAAAAGGCAGGATGCAATCAACTGAGTTATATTGTTATAGAACACTCTCCTTTATATACAAAACCTCAAGGCAACAAGACATAACAAGGTAACAAGACAATGTTACAGAGGAAACAGCAGACATGAATTTTCATGTTCGTTTAGTGCGAGGGAAGAGCGAAGATACAAGCATAATATATGCAAAATGAATTATGTACTTTTGTGTGACACACGGTTGGTACATGGCTCCCCCCCTAAAAATGACATACTGTATATGTTAAATAGGGCGCCCTGATCTGGAGAGGCGAACTGTAGGCGGGTCATATGGCAGAAGATAAGCAGGTTTTAGACGATCAATGGAGACCCAGTCTTCTTTGCCCCGAATGTTTAGTAGGAATGCTTTCGGACTGCGTCGGATCACAAGGAAAGGGCCCGTGTAAGGGGGCGTTAGTGGTGGCTTGCTAGCGTCGTTGCTTAGGAAGACGTGCGTTGCAGAGTGCAAGTCCGTTGGTATGTGATGCTTCACTGGGGGCTTGTAAGTCTGGCGGCACGGAGTAAATTTTCCCACGACGTGACGTATGCACTGGAGATCGTCGGAGGAGGTTGTAGAAGGAAAAAATTCGGAAGGGACGACCAACGGGTCGCCATACACCATTTCAGCTGCCGAGACGTCGAGGGCGTCTTTAGGAGTGGTCCTTAGTCCCAGGAGGACCCAGGGAAGCTGAGTAAACCAGTTGCAATCCTTGCAGCGGGACATCAAAGGGTGCGATGAAAACGTTCAACCATTCCATTGGCAGCGGGGTTGTAGGCCGTTGTCTGATGTAGGGTGATGCCCAGGAGATTCGCTAATGACGTCCACAATTGAGAGGTGAAAGTGGTTCCCCTGTCAGAAGTAATATGTTCAGGGATACCAAATCTTGCAATCCATCCAGAGAGTAAGGCAGATGTACATGAGGTGGACGTTGCAGTTTCCATGGGAATGGCTTCAGGCCAACGAGTGGAGCGGTCGATGACGGTAAACAGGTAACGATGTCCTTGTGATGTGGGTAGGGGGCCTACAACATCGACGTGAATGTGTGCGAAACGACGCTGAGGTTGAGGAAAGGTGCCCACTCCTGAATCCGTGTGTCGATGTACTTTGGAAGTTTGGCAAGAAGTACAGGCGCGGACCCAATCCTTAGCATCCTTAGAAATGCCGTGCCAAATGAACTTTGCCTTCAGCAGCTGTGCAGTAGAACGGCACGAGGGATGTGAAAGGCCGTGAATGAAATCAAACACCTGTCGGCGCATGGGAGCAGGAATCCAAGGTCGCGGTCTACCAGTACTGACGTCACAGAGGAGGGTGGTGTTGGAGTCTTCGAGGGGAAAATCTTCCCAACGGAGGGACGTGCAGGATGTCCTACAAGCTCGATACTCTGGATCCTGTCATTGGGCTTCAGCCAGGGCGTTGTAATCCAATCCCAGTTGAACGGCAGCCAACATGTTTCTTGACAGGGCATCGGCAACGGGATTCATTTTCCCAGGGACGTATTGGAGGGTGCAATTGTATTCAGCCACGGCAGAGATGTCGGCGTTGACGGGCGGACCAGGCGTCAGACTGTCGAGTGAAGGCGTGCACCAGAGGCATGTGGTCTGTGCGAATGAAAAAGGGCGTATCCTCTAAGAAATGGCGAAAGTGACGGACAGCCAAGTGCACCGCCAGCAATTCTCGATCGATGGTAGAATAACCCGATTCTGCCTTGGACAGTTTTCTGCTGAAGAAGGCCAATGGGCAGGGCGAGCCTTTGACCACCTGCTCGAGTACTGCACCAATAGCGACGTCGCTGGCATCAGTGGAGAGAAGGAGAGGGGCGTGTGGGATAGGAAAAGTGAGAGCCGCAGCAGTTGATAGAGCCTTCTTTGCATTGCAGAAGGCTGCTTCTTGAAGGGGACCCCACTTCAGGTCCTTTGGCTTGCCCTTGAGGGAGGCGTAGAGGGGAGCAAGAGTGGCGGCAATGGCTGGTAGAAAACGGTGATAATAGTTGATCATGCCCAAGAATTCCTGCAGAGCTTTGACGGTCGAGGGCGTGGGGAAATTCTGAACGGCTGCTACCTTCTCAGGGAGGGGATGGACTCCTTCAGGAGTGATACGGTGCCCTAAGAACGACACTTCGTTGACGCCAAAGGTACACTTGTCGTACCGGACTACAAGGCCGTTTTGTTGCAGGCGGTCGAGCACGATGCGCAGGTGACGGAGGTGTTCCTCTTTTGAGGAGGAGAACATAGCTATGTCGTCCACATAACATACACAGAAAGGGAGGTCCCCTAAGATGGCATCCATGAGACATTAAAACGTTGCCCCAGCATTACGAAAGCCAAAACAGGAGTAATTGAAGGTGTATATGCCAAACGGAGTGGTGATGGCGGTCTTGGGGATGTCTTTTGGGTTCATAGGCACCTCATAATACCCCTTCAGGAGGTCGAGCGTAGAGAAAACCTTCGCTTTGTGCAGGTAGGAGGTCACATCGGCAATGTTTGGGAGGGGGTAGTGATCCGGTTCTGTTTGCATGTTCAGGCGCCTGTAATCCCCGCACGGACGGAGGGAGCCGTCTTTCTTCAGAACGATGTGTAAGGGTGACGACCATGGGCTGGAGGCCTTTTGGCAAAGGCCCATTTTCTCCATTTCGGCGAACGTCTGTTTGGCGGCTGCCAATCGTTCCGGTGCCAGACGTCTGAATTTTGCGAAGACTGGGGGTCCCGTCGTCTTGATATGGTGATAAATACCGTGCTTGGCAGGAACCGTGGGCGTTAGGCGAAGTTCTGGAGGGAAAACTTCCGGGTACGACGTGAGGAGGTGGCCGTAGGCATCCGTGGGTGCGCTGATGTGGAGAGCGAGGTTAGAGGGGGAGGGTTGAAGAGGTGTCGACAAGTACGAGTCTGCGTTGACCAATCCTCGGTGGGCGACATCGACCAGAAGGTGGAAATGAGAGAGGAAATCCACAACGAGGATTGGCATTGTGATATCAGCAACGAGAAAATTTCCAATTGAATTTACTGTTTCCGAACGATAATGTGAGGTTCTCGTAACCGTAGGTGGGTATCGCAGATCCATTGGCAGCTACCAAGCGGACGTCGGCAGATGTAGACAGACTACGTCGTGCCTTGAAGAGTTTCTTTGGCAAAAGAGAACGACAAGCACTCGTGTCTACCAAAAATCGCACGCCCGTTCCTGCATCCTGTAAAAAGAAAAGATTAGAAACATGGGAGGCCACCGCCACAAGCGATGGCCTACTTACACATTTTTTGTCCACTGACAATCCTTGGCACATTTCTTCGCGGTTGCCCCGAATCTGAAGTGGTAGTAGCAAAACTGCGGCGGATGGGAGGTAGTAAGTGGCTGTAGAAGTCGTTCGTTAGGGCGTGAGCGATAGGTGGGTGGTGGGCGGCTTTGTCGCCGCTTCGGCACGTCACGGGGTAGGCGTGTATGTCCTACGGCATTCATGTCAGCTTCGGTTGACGTTGAATAGGCATCCTCGTCGTCAGGGGTGGAGGCGTTAATGGAGGTCTTGAAGTGGCTGTCCATAAGGGCGTCGGCTTTGGTCATCAAGTCCTTTATGGGTGAACTATCGACATCGGGTATGGCAGCGCGTACAGGTTCGGGTAAACGGCGTATCCAAAGGGCACGGAGTAGGTTCACCTCACGAGGAGAGCCGTCTGCGGCAGGTTGAAGGCGAGCGATACTGGTCATTTCCCTGAAGGCAAGCGAAGCCCTTTGGTCCCCCAACGGTTGTTGCAAGAGCTGAAAAAGCTTTGCTATACGGGCGGCTGGCGACGGCGAGTACTGCTGCAGAAGGTATGTTTTGAGGGCGTCATACGCTATTGGGGTGTCTCCTTGTTCACAAAGCCAGTCGGATATATCTGGGAAGGTGTCCTCGGGTATCGCCGCGAGAACATAATCCGCTTTGGTGGTTGAGCGAGTCACGCCCCTGATACGAAAGTGGACTTCTGCGCGTTGAAACCAAGCAAACGCTTCTCCGCTGGCGAACAGTGAAAGTTTTAATGGGGCGGCCGCAGCGCCAACTGCTGTAGTAGAGTCCGTCTCCGTCATAGTACCAACGATGGAGGGGCGAGGGAGGTGGGGGTGGAAGGCAGTGGGAGCGAGTCGACTTCCGGGGTCATCAATGTGACGGGCCGAGAGAGGGTTGTGAACTCAAAGGTAGGATGCAATTAACTGAGTTATATTGTTATAGAACACTCTCCTTTATATACAAAACCTCAAGGCAACAGGACATAACAAGTTAACAAGACAGACAATGTTACAGAGGAAACAGCAGACATGAATTTTCATGTTCGTGTAGTGCGAGGGAAGAGCGAAGATACAAGCATAATATATGCAAAAGGAATTATGTACAATTGTGTGACACATGGTTGGTACAATTTCTACTTGTACACAATTTTCCTTATGTGGACTTCCATATAGTGAGTTAACATCATGTTAAAGAAGATTACATCTGTAATATATATATATATATATATATATATATATATATATATATATATATATACATATATATATATATATATATATATATATATATATATATATATATATATATATATATATGTCTATATATATGCATATATATATATATATATATATATATATATATATATATATATATATATATGTAAATATCACCCACGAATGGCATTTAATACCGAATTCTATCTTGGGAATATATATCCACTTGGAATTCATTTTATGGTAATAGCTTCTGGCCGGGTGGAGATTCGAACCCCCCCCTGTGCGGCTGGAAACCATGCCTACAGTGACTCTACCGAGTGAGCTTTCAAGAGAGATAAAAGTTTATGACAAATCTCCGTACATATTCCTGTCGAATTCAGGAATCTATTCATAGACTTGAAATAAACCCATCTTCACCATGATAGCTGAATCGTGAGTTTGTAACACGTGGTTATTTTAAATGAACATATATCACAAGCACACGTGATTTCAATCAATGTAAATATCACCCACGAATGGCATTTAATACCGAATTCTATCTTGGGAATATATATCCACTTGGAATTCACTTTATGGTAATAGCTTCTGGCCGGGTGGAGATTCGAACCCCCACCTGTGCGGCTGGAAACCATGCCTACAGTGACTCTACCGAGTGAGCTATCAAGAGATATATAAGTTTATGACAAATCTCCGTACATATTCCTGTCGAATTCAGGAATCTATTCATAGACTTGAAATAAACCCATCTCCACCATGATAGCTGAATCGTGAGTTTGTATCAAGTGGTTATTTTAAATGAACATATATCACAAGCACACATGATTTCAATCAATGTAAATATCACCCACGAATGGCATTTAATACCGAATTCTATCTTGGGAATATATATCCACTTGGAATTCATTTTATGGTAATAGCTTCTGGCCGGGTGGTGATTCGAACCCCCACCTGTGCGGCTGGAAACCATGCCTACAGTGACTCTACCAAGTGAGCTATCAAGAGAGAAACTGCATGGTGCTCTACATTTCTTGGCGTCACTGCCGAACTGTTGGTGGTAGAAG
The DNA here is from genome assembly GCF_036898095.1 of Palaemon carinicauda. NCBI lineage: Eukaryota > Metazoa > Arthropoda > Malacostraca > Decapoda > Palaemonidae > Palaemon > Palaemon carinicauda. Next base: position 2,427,443 of record NC_090728.1, read on the forward strand.
CACCATGCTGGGTTAGTCCTAGGGTTCGGTCGTGTCGGTTGCGGCAGTTTCTTTCTTGCTAGAGCGTTGATCTCGTCGTCCTCAGGAGCCGTTGCCGAGGAGTCTATGGAAGAGTAGCTGCGGAAGGAGGAGAACGAAGACGATACTGATGATGCTCCGAGGCGAGATGCTTTGGAGGCCTCGTAGAGCTTCTGAGCCTTCGACAGGAGTTCGTTCATCGGAAGCGTATCGGCGTCTGTCAATTGGGCCCTTACGTCCTGTGGTAGGCGTCGAAGGAAGATCTCGCGGGATAGGCTGATTTCACGCCGTCGGCCGTTGCTGTCTGTTTCGGGGAGCATAAGCAGGCCGGTTAACTCGTCCCACGCCTCGACAGGAGAGGTGTCACCCATGGGCTTGCCGGCGAGGTCCAGGACTTTCTGTACCCTTGCTGAAACGGAGAAGGAGTAGATACCAATGAGTTTCGTTCTCAGGTCATCGTATGAAACTTGGCCGGCCTGGGCGTCGAGCCATGGGGAAATCTTGTCGAATACCTCTTCCGGGATGGAGGTGAGAACAATGTCGGCCTTGGCACAGGAGTCGCTGAGTCTAGCGACTCGGAAGAGTACGTCTGCTCTCAGGAACCAGGAAGCGGTGTTGTGTTGAGAAAAGGGTGGCAGTTTGACTTTGGGCGTGAAGGTGAGGCCGCTGGGTGCGATGGGTGTGTTGCTTCCGGCATTGTGGTCAGACGACGAGTCGGCGAAGAGGTGGGAAGTTGATATGTCGGTTAAGCTCATCCTACTGCCTTACATGCACCGAGGTGTGGGAGAACCGAAGGCTGAAGCTCACGCCTAAGGTAACGGAGTAAAGAGAAGGTAGCACGGCCGTAATAAGTCCGTTAATGGCAAAGCCAAAACCGCTGATGCTACTTCAACTCCGGGGTCACCAGTTGCAAGGACAGTGAGACAAGCGTCACCAACATCAACTGATAGTTTATTCAAACATGCGTGGGAATATAATACAGGATGCGGACGGAAAGGTAGCATGGCGTAGGCGCCAATTCAGCTTGAACTTCCCGCCAAAATATATGTGTTTTCTCACATGAACAAATACACGAATTGCAAGTAAACAGAAACATGTAATGAAATAATACATATGTCAAATTGTAGCTCTGAGGGAGCGGAATACATATATATAGGAAGCCACGGTGTGGCGAAAGGAGAATTTAAATAAATAGACAATTTGTTGAATTTCTGGACGACGGAGGGAGCGGTGTCATTACAGTTTCAACACCTTCCATGAACTATACATACCTACAGTAACGACCCTGGAAGTGATATTCAGCCCACATGAGTTTACTGATATCATAGGAAATGAAGATTGGAGTTGGGACTCTGATACAAGAATCAAGGCCCGTGGCCTTTTTTCAACAATGAAGAGCTTTGAGTTTGTTATTGCATTTTATGCAACAACTCAAACCCTATATGTAATACGCCCAAATGCAGTGAAACTCCAAAGGAGTGATCTGGACTGCTATGAGGCATATAATATGGTTGATTCAACCATTAGAGAAATTAAAGATTTGAGAGACAGTCTAGATACCAAGTTTTCTCAGTGATTTGCTGAATCCTCAAAGCTCACAAAAGCTGTTGGGGGATCAGTGGCAAGACCACGTACAGCTCAACATCAGATCCATCGTAGTAATGCCCCTGCACAAACCACTGAAGAGTATTTTCGTATAAATCTAGCAGCCCCACTTGTGGATCATCTCCTGAGTGAGATGGATACTCGTTTTAATCATGAGTCCAGGAATGCTGCTACGCTGTTTGAGGTAATTCCAAGGTTAATCCTGGAAAATCATGATCTTGAGAATCTAGCAGAGAAACTCTTGTATTAGGAGAATGACCTTCCTTCTCCCCTGTCGCTGACTGATGAGTTAAACCATCGGAAAAATCGTTTTTTTTATAGTAGACCAGTTGTCGACAAATCTTATAGAATGTATAAGGCTGTGCGATCCAGACATTTACCCCAACATCTATAAACTACTTGCCATTGGCTGTGTGTCACCAATTGGCAGTTCAACAGCAGAAAGATCGTTTTGAGCATTAAGACGTGTAAAAACCTACCTCAGGAATAGAATGAGTGTTGAGAGGTTGACTGGGCTAGGTCTGATGCATATACACTACAACGTAGAAGTTGATGTAAAAGCCATTATTGGAATGTTTATCAATGAAAACAGCAGAAGGCTGTTTACTAAGAACATCTTGATGGACTAGATTATTGAAGTTGAAGTATATCACAAAATATAAAAAACTCTTATCTCACACACACACATCATCACTCTTAGTCTATAAAAATGAAACTATCAAATTAAATGCCAGGAATTTTTTTTTATTTTTTTTTATAGTTTATTTACCAGTATGTGTCTTTCAACAAAATCTTAGTTTCTTGGGTCAATTCTATTTATACTCTTTCTTACTATGACATTGTCAGTGAATGATTTATCCATGAATTGTATAAAATGGTGTTTTCTTGTGTGATTCATTGCGTAAGAAAAGTATGTTATTCACAATATTCTGTATTTTCAATTTTATGATTTTTGAGATATCAATTAGGTGCCAGGAATTGTTTCTTAATTATAGTTTTTTTACCGGTGTTGTAAAAAAAGTCTTGAGTTTTTTAACTCAGATCTATTTACATTTCCATAACAACAATTTATATTTTGATGAATAAAATAATGGTATAAACTGCAATCAGTGGTTTTCGGTTCTTCTCTAATAATTTTGTCTATTCCATTAATTTTTGAGCAAATTTGTAAAGTGCCTTTTTAAGTGATTACAGGTGCCCTTTTTTCCTTAACTGAAAAGTCTGGATCCGTCCTTGCTGTACAATCTCTTTTTGGGTTAGTTCATTTTGTAGAAAACTGAAAAAAAAATAAGAAAATTACGAAAGAATCAATCATCAAATATTCTGTAAGTTTCTGTACACTATCACATGGAAAAAAAACAATGTATGCTGTGTGGGGCAACTCCCAATGACCACCTTTTTAGGTCAAATTTCAAAATTAATTTACCTCTAAACAATCTCCTATGCTCATAAAATATCTATGTCGAAATTCATTGCAATTGTTCCATTATCATTGAAAGCAGTTTTAAGGGGTTTGTAATTATGGGACCCGTAGGCCCATCAAGGTGGTACTAGAACAAAATAAAAAGAGTGACATTAGATTTCTCGATTATTGTTGAAAAGTTGAAGAAGTCTAGGGTGCCAGCCTTGTTGTTTTGTTGTTGAAGACTGCCTGGCTCTTTTGGCCAGACACGGGCTCTTGCAATCTTGCAGCCCGTAGGTGTTTTGATAGGATTTTTTGGGATAGGTAATTGGGGTAGGGGGTATTCTGCACCTTTTATTTTAAGGATATTGGGTTAGGTTTTAGGTTGAGGATGGTAACAGGCAATGTTAAAGCCTGTTTCTAAAGTGAAGAAGGTGACAGTGGGAAGGGGATATCCTTCCCAGGAGCCCACTGGCTCCAGTCTTTAGTTAGAGAAAAGTAATAAGTCCCGATAAGTAGGAGGGCTCGGGAAGGAGTTGAGGAGTTTTAGTTGGAGATATTGGTATAGGTGAAGTAAAAAACTCCATGGTGGTTTAAGCTTAAGTTATTAGGCAGAGGTATAGTGTGAGATTTCAGCTATGCAAGAGAGAGCTGAAAAGAAGGGAATAGTAGCTGCTTGAGTGGTAGGAAAAGGGTGGAATAAAACATTCCTGTACCTCTAAAACTAGAACAAATATAAAAATAAAGATTTACTTGTAATTATGATTATTGAGAAAATATGGGAATTAATGGTTAGGGGGATACCTGAACTGAGAAGAGAGATTGCAAGTGGAAGAGGTGTTAAAAACCAGAAAAACCACCGACGGCTCTGCCCCCCCCCCCCCCCACCCCCATCGTTGAGAGGAAGGACAGGAGCGCAAAACTGTCTCCTTATAAGGAGTACAAGTTATTGCCCTCAGCCGCCAATAGTCGTTCTGATCTCAACAGACAAGTTGAAATGGTTATTTAGATGGCAAAACTGGTGCTGTTGTTACATTATCTTGGTGGAGGATAGCTGCGGAGAAAGGCTGAGAGGGCATCAAGATTTGCAATTATGTGTTTGACAATTGCTGTTGCAGTTGCAGGATTGTTTGGGTTGAGATCCTGCCGAAGTAGGCTTGTTTCTTGACAGTGCTGTAGGTAGTGCTGTACCGGTTCTTCTGTGTCTTGATTACAGTAATTGTACGGTCTTATTGGTCTGTGCTGTGTTGCTGGGTCTCCATCGTTGCCTAGGATGATTTGCCAGCTGCATAGATATCCCAGTCGCAGTCTACAGATGATGACAGCGTCCTGGCGTGGTGTTTTCCTTGCAATTGGGTGTGGTAGTATATTTGTAGCTTCAATATACCACTTTGCAGATCTTGATCCATCTAAGAAGGCTCGCCTTACTTCGCTAGTCTTTTGGATGCTGCAGTAGGCTGCCATTTGATTCTTGATGGTTTTAAGTGAGGGTTGCACAGTAAAGCTTATGATCTGGCACATTAAGGCTGATTTAACTAGGTGATCGGCCTCGTCATTACCAGCGATGCCGGTGTGACTTGGAATCCAATTCAAAGTCTCTTGCCTGTTGTTGCTTTGGTGATCTAAGGCTAGGAATTGGATTGTTGTTATGAGATAAACATTCTCTGTCGGTTCCTTGTTGCTGAGGGCCAGGATGGCTCCTCTGGAATCTGTATGGATTGTTGTGTTTCCATACTTTAGGTTAGCTGAGTGTTCTAGGGCTTCTGCAATAGCCACTAGCTCAGTTTGTAATGTGGAGGCATGGTTAGAAAGACTCCAATTTTCTCTATATCCTGATGGGGAGACAACTGCAGCAGCAGCTGCAGGGACTGCGCAGTCCAATGATACATCGGTATAGTAGATGTTAGGTGCAGGTGTGTTGCTGATTGCATTCTTTGCAGCTTCAGTGAGTTGCTCTGGTGTGCAGAGGGCTTTGCTTACTGCTGGTAGGATGGTAAAGTTGTATTTGATGGGGTCCTGAGCCCAAGGGGCAGGAGTGCTGTATCCTTCGTGCTTTTGTTGTCCATTGGTTTTGTGGGCCTCATTTTACATTTGCATCCTTCAGAGTGTGTCTAGTAGTTTCTTTGCATGAGAATTAGGTGGGTCTACCTCTTCTGCTAGCGGTAGAAGTCCTTTCAGTTTGTTATTGAGTGGGCTTGTCCTGTCTGCAATGATAGACTTGAATATAATACTGCTATTCCTAATGTCAATCCTGGCTGACAGGAAAATTAGGTTGGTTTCTGCTCTAAGTAAGCAGAGTCTTGTCTACATTGGAGAGCCACAGATGAGTCTCATGGCGTTATTTTGCACTACTTCCAATGATTCTTTTTGGGTGTCGGTCATTGTGGTGAGAGTAGGTGCTGCATAATCGATGTGGGATCGAATTGCTTGTAGATAAAACAGTCTAAGGAAGTTGTTTGATACTCCTTGTTTGAGGGAGGTCATTCGTCTCATGGCTGATAGACGAATCTTTGTCTTCTCTCTGAGGTATGTTACTTCATTAGCAGGTGATAGGGTTTTACTAATGATTACTCCAAGGTACATAAATTGATTTACCCATTCAATGGCTTCACCCCTCAGAGTAAAGTTCTGAGGGAGATGCAGATGTTTTATAGCCATGGCTTTGGTTTTGTTGGTGTTGATCTTTAGGCCAAGATCATTGCATTTGGTCTGGATCATGTCCAAGGCCTTTTGGGTGGCATTTCTTGCATGTGCTTTGTTTGGACATATGATACATATGTCGTCTGCATATATGAAGATTTCCACTCCATTTGGAAGGTTTAGAGTGGCTAGGTTCTCCATTGGTAGATTGAAGAGGTAGGGGCTTAGAATGCGTCCTTGTGGTGCTCCGTTTTCTAGGGGGATGAAATCGGTTGTTTTTTCTTGGAAGGTGACTCTGGCTTCTCGATTTGATGTGTAATTTCGAGTCCAGGCCAGTAGATGTCCTTTAACTCTTTTTTTCTACAAGTGTAAAGAGAATGGCAGGTGAGCTGGCTAGCTCAAAGGCTTTCTCGAGGTCGAGGAATATGACAAAGGCTTTTTTGTCATTAATTGTTGTAAGGACATCTGTGATACATTCTTGAGTGCCTATGCAGCTCCTGTAGGCATATAGGCGGTGATGTAATTGGCCTATTTTCCACTGCAGTCTGATGAGAACCATTCTCTTAGCTACTTTCTCGGTGCAGCTAATCAAAGCTATGGGTCGGTAGGTGTCTGGTTCCTTGGGTTTTGGGATGGGTTTAGTGTCCTGTTGGTTCCATGTAATTGGGCGTAGTCTATCTGTGTGTGTTCTGTTAATCAAGTGCAAGTACACCAACTTCGCGTGGCTTCCCATATTCCTCAGCATGCTGTATGTGATGAGGTCGGCTCCCGGGACAGTGTCTTTTCTGCCTCTTGCAAGGGCCGTGTTTAGTTCCTCCATGGTGTAGGGGCTGTCTGTATCATCTACCATGTTGCAGGTGGCTTCAATGATATTATCCTTGATTGGGAGCAGTGTTCTCTGCCTGTTTATTGTCTGCAGAGGTAGGTTGGTGCTTTTAGCTCTGTCAGCAAAGTTGTTGGCAATTTTGTTGGCTTCAGCTAACGGGTCTGGGTGTGTGACTCTGGGTGTGTTATACTTCCCAGAGACTTTGTTGAACCAGCCCCATATTTTGGTTAGAGATGTACGGAAGTTGACTTCATGGCATCATGAGTACCATTTATCCGTTTTGACTTCCAGTGATACTTGCACAGAGTGTTTGATGATATCCACAAGTAAGTCATGGAGCTCATCAGTTCTGTGTTTTCTGAGAAGTTTTCTGGTCCTATTTATTCTGGTATTCATTTCTTTGATGCAGCTGTTATAGTACCAGGCGTCGGCATGTTTCCTGTCAGAGTGCTTTTTCTGAGGTATGGAAACACTTGCGGTTGCATCTAGTTGTTTGTTGAAATCGAGTGATAGGGTGGAGATATCATTGTGAGGGTTTTTTATGTATCCCAGAACCCATTCTGTCATAGTTGTTTCGAATTTTTCCCAATTGGCAAAGTCTGGGTTCCACCTTTTGGAGGGTGGAGGAGGAGGGGGGTATTGCTCCAATTCGAGTTTGATTTCTATGGCAATGTGATCGCTTGTTAATACAGGATGCAGCTACCATCTAGCGCTTCTTTGTATGGCCCTAGAGAGGAAGGTGAGGTCTAGGCGTCCTCCTTTTAGATGGGTGGCTTCTGTAACAATGTTGAGGAGTGTTACATCCGGATATTTTTGCAGTAAGGCATGCAAGTGTCTGCCTGTTTGATTTGCTGCAGATACTGAGTTCAGGAACGGGTGATGGGCGTTGATCTCCCCTGCAATTATTGTGTCATCCTCGGAGGCGGCGGCAAAAAGCACCTCAGCATTGATGCTTTTTGCTGGGGGATTTGTAGATGTTATGTACTGTGAGAGTTGTAGCAAGTAGGGATATCTGACTACTCAGAGTCTCTGTCTCTGTCCCACAGTCGATGCTCGGTGCTATTTTGGAGGGAATGCTGCTTTTAACAAGAGTTGTTAGTCCTCTTGTTGTTGGTGAAAGATACGTAGAGTATACTTTGTATCCTGAAAACGCAAATGGTGTGTTCTCATTGAGCAGTGTTTCTTGCAGTACAATCATGTCAGGGTTTTGCACCGAAGTTTGGGATTGCAGGAATGCAAACTTGTTTCGTAGTCCGCACACGTTCCATTGGAGCACTTTCACCTGGGTGTTTTGGTGGGTGTTTTGGTTGTTGTGAGTGGTTGTGTTAGAATCGTTTGTGGGAGGGTCTATGAAGGGAATATAGCGTTGAACAGATGAACAAAGAGACACACACTAGGTGTTGTAGGTGTCTGGTCAAGACCCTCAGACCTCCTGGAGGGCATTAGGGGGTATCTCCGTATCACTCTGATCATCTAGGTCTTCAAGGAGTAGGGATTCGATGTCCCCAAGGGTCAGATAACTACAGACCATCACAAAACCTGAAAAAAAAATCATAAAAATGCATAAAAATCAGAAAAATCTAACACTTAATCCAGTATGGTACTTGGGCCGGGTAGTAGGATTATCAACAGACGTCTATGAACCTTACCACAAGTAATCCATGTGAGAAAAAACTAGTATTACTTAAAAAAGGAAGGAACTAAATTAAGTAAAAATTTACCAAGCGCACACAAGCCCTGTCAACATAGGAAAAAGCTGCTTGACAAAAATTACTAAAACTCAGAATAAAAAGGAAAAAAAGAAGGAATAGAAAATGCCACGTGGCCAGAGTAGCTGCATTAACGTCACATATCAAACAATTGTACCAACCGTGTGTCACACAATTGTACATAATTCCTTTTGTATATATTATGCTTGTATCTTCGCTCTTCCCTCGCACTAAAACGAACATGAAAATTCATGTCTGCTTTTCTACTCTGTAACATTGTCAATATTTGAACATGAAAATTCTTGTTGCTTTGAGATTTTGTATATAAAGGAGAGTATTCTTTAATAAACAACTCAGTTGATTGCATCCTGCCTTTGAGTCATAACCTCTCTCTCGGCACCGTCATATTGATGACCCCGGAAGTCGACTCGCTCCCACTGCCTTCCACACCCACCTCCCTCGCCCCTCCATCGTTGGTACTATGACGGACTCTACTACAGCAGTTGGCGATGCGGCCGCCCCATTGAAACTTTCACCGTTTGCCAGTGGAGAGGCATTTGCTTGGTTTCAGCGCGCAGAAGTCCAGTTTCGCATCAACGGCGTGAATCGCTCAACCACCAAAGCAGATTATGTTCTCGCGGCGATACCCGAGGACACTTTCCCAGAAATATCCGACTGGCTTTGTGAACAAGGAGACACGCCAATAGCGTATGACGCCCTCAAAAAATACCTTCTGCAGCAGTACTCGCCATCGCCAGCCGCCCGTGTAGCAAAGCTTTTTCAGCTCTCGCAACAACCGTTGGGGGACCAAAGGGCTTCGCTTGCCCTCAGGGAAATGACCAGTATCGCTCGCCTTCAACCTGCCGCAGACGGCTCTCCTCGTGAGGTGAACCTACTTCATGCCCTTTGGATACGCCGTTTACCCGGACCTATACGCGCTGCCATATCCGATGTCGATAGTTTACCCATAAAGGACTTGATGACCAAAGCCGACACCCTTATGGACAGCCACTTTAAGACCTCCATCAACGCCTCCACCCCTGACGAAGAGGATGCCTATTCAACGTCAACCGAAGCTGACATGAATGCCGTAGGACATACACGCCCAAACCGTGACGTGCCGAAGCAGAGACAAAGCCGCCCACCACCCACCAATCATTCGCGCCCCAACAAACGACTTCTACAGCCACTTACTACCTCCCATCCGCCGCAGTTTTGCTACTACCACTTCAGATTCCGGGCAACTGCGAAGAAATGTGCTAAGGATTGTCAGTGGCCAAAAACGTGTAGGTAGGCCATCGCTCGTGGCGGTGCCCTCCCGTGTTTCTTATCTTTTCTTTTTACAGGATGCAGGAACGGGCGTGTGATTTTTGGTAGACACGGGTGCTTGTCGTTCTCTTTTGCCAAGGAAACTCTTCAAGACACGACGTAGTCTGTCTACATCTGCCGACGTCCGCTTGGTAGCTGCCAACGGATCCGCGATACCCACCTACGGTTACAAGAACCTCACATTATCTTTCGGAAACAGTAATTTCAATTGGAAGTTTCTCGTTGCTAACGTCACCATGCCAATCCTCGGTGCGGATTTCCTCTCTCATTTCCACCTTCTGGTCGATGTCGCCCACCGAGGATTGGTCAACGCAGACTCGTACTTGTCGACACCTCTTCAACCCGCCCCCTCTAACCACGCTCTTCACATTAGCGCACCCACGGATGCCTACGCCCACCTCCTCACGTCATACCCAGACGTTTTCCGTCCAGAACCTCGCCAAATGCCCACGGTTCCTGCAGAGCACGGTATTTATCACCATATCAAGACGACGGGACCCCCAGTCTTCGCAAAATTCAGACGTCCGGCACCGGAACGATTGGCAGCCGCCAAACAGACGTTCGCCGAAGTGGAAGAAAGGGGCCTTTGCCAAAAGGCTTCCAGCCCATGGTCGTCACCTTTACACATCATTCTGAAGAAAGACGGCTCCCTCCGTCCGTGCGGGGATTACAGGCGCCTGAACATGCAAACAGAACCGGATCACTACCCCCTCCCAAACATTGCCGACGTGACCTCCTACCTGCACAAAGCAAAGGTTTTCTCTACGCTCGACCTCCTGAAGGGTTATTATCAGGTGCCTATGAACCCAGAAGACATTCCCAAGACTGCCATCACCACTCCGTTTGGTACATACACCTTCAATTACTCCTGTTTTGGCCTTCGTAATGCTGGGGCCACGTTTCAACGTCTCATGGATGGCATCTTAGGGGGCCTCCCTTTCTTTGTATGTTATGTGGACGACATACTTATGTTCTCCTCCTCAAAAGAGGAACACCTCCGTCACCTGCGCATCGTGCTCGACCGCCTGCAACAAAACGGGCTTGTAGTCCGGTACGACAAGTGTACTTTTGGCGTCAACGAAGTGTCGTTCTTAGGGCACCGCATCACTCCTGAAGGTGTCCACCCCCTCCCTGAGAAGGTAGCAGCCGTTCAGAACTTCCCCGTGCCCTCGACCGTCAAAGCTCTGCAGGAATTCTTGGGCATGATCAACTATTATCACTGTTTTCTGCCAGCCATTGCCGCCACTCTTGCTCCCCTCTACGCCTCCCTCAAGGGCAAGCCGAAGGACCTGAAGTGGGGTCCCCTTCAAGATGCAGCCTTCTGCAATGCAAAGAAGGCCCTATCACCTGCTGCGGCTCTCACTTTTCCTATCCCACACGCCCCTCTCCTTCTCTCCACCGATGCCAGCGACGTCGCTATTGGTGCAGTACTCGAGCAGGTGGTCAACGGCTCGCCCCGCCCATTGGCCTTCTTCAGCAGAAAACTGTCCAAGGCAGAATCGGGTTATTCTACCTTCTATCGAGAATTACTGACAGTGCACTTGGCTGTCCGTCACTTTCGCCATTTCTTAGAAGGTACGCCCTTCGTCATTTGCACAGACCACATGCCTCTGGTGCACGCCTTTACTCGACAGTCTGATGCCTGGTCCACCCGGCAACGCCGACATCTCTCCGCCGTGGCTGAATACAATTGCACCCTTCAATACGTCCCTGGGAAAATGAATCCCGTTGCCGATGCCCTGTTAAGAAACACGTTGGCTGCCGTTCAACTGGGATTGGATTACAACGCCCTGGCTGAAGCCCAACGACAGGATCCAGAGTATCAAGCATGTAGGACATACTGCACGTCCTTCCGTTGGGAAGACTTTCCCTTCGAAGACTCCAACACCACCCTCCTCTGTGACGTCAGTACTGGCAGACCGCGACCTTGGATTCCTGCTCCCATGCGCCGACAGGTGTTTGATTTCATTCACTGCCTTTCACATCCCTTGTGCCGTTCTACTGCACAGCTGCTGAAGGCAAAGTTCATTTGGCACGGTATTTCTAAGGATGCTAAGGATTGGGTCCGCGCCTGTACTTCTTGCCAAACTTCCAAAGTACATCGAGACACGGATTCAGGAGTGGGTACCTTTCCTCAGCCTCAGCGTCGTTTCGCACACATTCACGTCGACGTTGTAGGCCCCCTACCTACATCACAAGGACATCGTTCCCTGTTTACCATCATCAACCGCTCCACCCGTTGGCCTGAAGCCATTCCCATGGAAACTGCAACGTCCGCCTCATGTACATCTGCCTTACTCTCTGGATGGATTGCAAGATTTGGTATCCCTGAACATATTACTTCCGACAGGGGAACCACTTTCACCTCTCAATTGTGGACATCATTAGCGAATCTCCTGGGCATCACCCTACATCAGACAACGGCCTACAACCCCGCTGCCAATGGAATGGTTGAACGTTTTCATCGCACCCTCAAAGCAACTTTGATGTCCCGCTGCAAGGATTGCAACTGGTTTACTCAGCTTCCCTGGGTCCTCCTGGGACTAAGGACCACTCCTAAAGACGCCCTCGACGTCTCGGCAGCTGAAATGGTGTATGGCGACCCGTTGGTCGTCCCTGCCGAATTTTTTCCTTCTACAACCTCCTCTGACGATCTCCAGCGCATACGTCACGTCGTGGGAAAATTTACTCCGTGCCGCCAGACTTACAAGCCCCCAGCAAAGCATCACATACCAACAGACTTACACTCTGCAACGCACGTCTTCCTGCGCAACGACACTACCAAGCCACCACAAACGCCCCCTTACACGGGCCCTTTCCTTGTGATCCGACGCAGTCCGAAAGCATTCCTACTAAACATTCGTGGCAAAGAAGACTAGGTCTCCATTGATCGTCTAAAACCTGCTTATCTCCTGCCAGATGACCCACCTACAGTTCGCCTCTCTAGATCAGGGCGCCCTATTTAAGTTGTACAGTATGTCATTTCTAGGGGGGGAGCCATGTACCAACCGTATGTCACACAATTGTACATAATTCCTTTTGTATATATTATGCCTGTATCTTCGCTCTTCCCTCGCACTAAAACGAACATGAAAATTCATGTCTGCTTTTCTCCTCTGTAACATTGTCAATATTTGAACATGAAAATTCTTGTTGCTTTGAGGTTTCGTATATAAAGGAGAGTGTTCTTTAATAAACAACTCAGTTGATTGCATCCTGCCTTTGAGTCATAACCTCTCTCTCGGCACCGTCACACAATCATCTTATTGCGAATAATCCACACAAAAAAAGGAGCTGCAGGTGTATTTGTGAAAATTTTGCAAGCTGACAAACAGCATGAAAATGCTATTTTTTTTTTTTTACAGAAATTCCCCCCCACCCACCCAAAAAAAATCAGAGAAATCCAACTTAATCAAATATGGCACTCAGACAGAATAAATAAAAGAAAAGACAAAAAATAAGGATGATTTTCGCAATCGCACAGAAATACTTGACAAAATGGACTAAAATTCCGAAAAAAATTAATGAAAAAAAAAAAAAGTGGCCAGGGCAGCTGCATAATTTTACATGTAAAACAGTCATCTAATTACAAATAACTCATACGAAAATGGAACTACAGGAATCTTTGTGAAAACTTTGCACGCTGACAAAAAACATAAAAACACGATTTTTTTTTTTTTTCACTAAAAGTCTGAAAATCAGAAGAATCTGACACTGAATTCAATATGGCACTTGGGCAAGAGAGCGAGATCATCAACACATGTAAAACAATAAACTAATTACAAATATTCCACATCACCATCATTATCTCATCATACGCCTATTGACGCAAAGGGCCTCGATTAGATTTTGCCACACGTCTCTATATTAGGCCTCTAATTCAATTCTTCCCATTCATTAACTTCGACTTCACGCTTTATAGTCATCAGCCGTGTAGGCTTGGGTCTCCCAACTCTTCTAGTACCTTGAGAAGCCCAGTTGAATGTATGGTGAACTAATCTCTGCTGTCGAGTCTGAAGAGCCTGCCCAAACCATCTTCATCTACCCCTCACCATGATCCACAAACGGCACTCAAGAAATCTCTTATAGTTTTTATCTAATCCTGTCCTACCATTCAACTCCCAATATTCTTCTAAGGGCTTTATTCTCAAATCTACTAAATATGTTGTAGACTGTTTCATTTTCATAAAATGACTCGTATCCATACAGTAACACAGATCTCACTAAAGTTACATATCCCGATTTTTATATGTAATTTCAGGTGATTTAATTTCAAATTTTACTTGACCTAGCCATTGACTGATTTGCTTTTTTTTTAATCCTTCATTAAACTACAATTCTAAAGACCCTGTATTACTAATCATACTCTGCTGCTCACTGGAATTTCATTTGATAGGATTCCACTAACATGAACTTTCCTCTACCTATACATATGAACAGAATTAATCAAATATACATAATTTAGAGGAATTCCATAATAACGCAGTATTCTCCCCAAAATTGGCCAGTGCTCTATCAAAGGCATCTCGTAGTCCTTGAATGCCATCAAAAGAGGATTTATATATTCTAAGCATTGTTGTACATGTTTCAAAATAAAAATGTGGTCAGTACAACTTCTACCCCTTTTGAATCCTGCTTTTTCATCTCTTAGCTTTTCATCAATATTTCTCTCTTGTCTCAGTAGAATAAACATACTTTATATTTTCACGACAACTGACGTAAGTGCGATGCCTCTGTAATTATTGCAATATATCAGGTCTCCTTCTTTAGCCATTTCCTACAACACTCCTAATTCCTATTCATCAGGTTATGCTTCCTCATGCCACATTCTGGGAGTTGCTTAATTTTCAGCCAATATCATCTCAGTAGTTATTCCACCGTAACCAGGAGCTTTCCATCCCCTGAGATTTTGAATAATAGTTATGGACATGAGTCATAGAATTACAATGAAAAAATATCCAACAGATCTTGTTACTAGCTTTGAGGACAAAGCCCTTACCAGGTAAATGGTATGACGGAATTAGAAATGAAACTATAAGAGAGATACTTGAGTTTCTTATGTGGATAAGATCATGATGGTGAGGAGTAAATGGAGATAGTTTTGGCATTCTCTTCGCACTCTCCAAGGAATAAAAGCTCACTAAACTTTTAGTTGGACTCCACAAAGCACTAAAAGAGTTGGAAGACCCAGGCCTACATGGCTGAGGACTATGAAGCGTGAATTAGATGATGAATGGAGAAGTATTAATTTAAAAGCACAAGATAGAGACGACTCGCGAAATCTAATCGAGGTCCTTTCCGTCAGTAGCGGTAGGAGATGAGGATGATGATAATGATGATGATGATGATGACGATGATGATGCTGATGATGAGATGATATTGATGAGGATGATAATGAATTTTCTGGTGTAAAAGACATTGTCATTTTAACAACCCCCTCCCCCGCCCCCCGGAAAAAAAAAAAAAAACTTTTCATTTCATTTAGTTGAGAAAGCAAATGTTATAAAACCAAAAAAAGGTGACTAATACTTATTCAATTTGCGAGTAGGTAATTTTTCCGCAAACGACGCTAGATGTTTTAAGGTTATGAATTAAACATTAAGCTTTGACTATTTGAACTCCATAAATAGTCCTAAATCAATGCAGCCTATGAGGAATTCTTTGATAATTCCGTTCCCTCGGAACCATGATAACCATACACTATAAAACTTAAGAACTTATAATAAAGAATATGCAATATAATGTAAACAGATAATTGCCTTGTAAATTCAACGAAGGATGGCACTGGGAGACTTTTTAAATAGAGATACTAAAAATTTTTAAGGTTTTTAGTTATAATTAAGCCTTACTATCAGGTGTAAGAGGTGTTGATTTCCAGTAACTATTTCATATACTAGTTACCAGATATTGGATATTAGGAATGCCTATGACATCTTAGGGAATGGTAGAGACCATCAGATATTTTCTTGTTCATTATGATATTCTTGTTGTTTTATGATTAGTTGGCTTCATTTATTATATTTTTAGGATGAATTAATCTATGAATTATGAGTTTCTTTGTGAAAAGATTTACGGTAAAAACGACCTTGAATCTTTAGATGTTAATTTGTCTTATTATTTCAATGTCTACATAAAACAGTGATGTTTTTTCCGTATACTAAAGACAATTTTAATTGTTTGTAATCAAATGCCCAATACCAAAGGACTGCATAGGTACGGAAAATGATTTTATCAAATATCTCTGGAGGCAGGTTATGCACTAAATGCACTCTTCATGTCTTTGTGACGACAGGCAATTTTTTTTTTTTATATAAATTAATTCCAAATATGTTTGTTTCACAAGAAAACCATAAACTACAGACTTCTGAATGAGTTTATTGATGGTTTGATTTACTCATATGTTATTCATCAAGTATAAAAAATTCACGGGTGGATGCCACCGGAATGAACAGCAAGGGGTGGGCAGAATATCCGAAAGGTTTAGTTCCTAAAAACGATTTGCTCATGCATTGTGGTCAAGATAGATACGTTATACAGAGAACGTCGATACGTTGATTTGGAATACTGTGTGTGTGCAATCTGTGTTAGGTTAAGGGATGCTCTCAGATGTCTGTTGTGTAGTACATATGGCAATATGTAGGTGGTATATGTCACGATCATGATCGATGACCGCCACAGCCAGTATCAAGTATTTCGACAGGGTACT